>NC_064878.1:45301563-45306563 GCF_943734665.1 Anopheles aquasalis | reverse complement strand
AAATCAATTGCAACACATCCATAAGAAGCGAGAATATTTGGGGATGCACTTTCTACCGTTAAACGATGTCACGTCGTCTCGCGGACAATTGTTGCAAAGTGTCCTTTTATGGCGCAGAGACGTGTAAATTACAGGCGACGGCCGCAAATTGAATCTATTTTTAATTTCGCAATCAACCATTACCAGCATCTTGCAAAGTGGTGTATATGTTTATCGGTTTTTTGTTGTTATTTTAGTTTTTTTTCATACATAAAGAATACGCTGGTGATAGTGGTATAACTATTGTTTACGATATGCTGACTGCAACACAAAGCACAAGAATCTGCGGGCAACCCTGAGCTAAAGCCTTTATACATTTGTATCACATTATCTTTCAACAGACTCGCCCGAGTAGCTCTAAACCTTGAAGCAGTGAGTTGAAGTGGTCTTTATGAATAAACCAAATTTTCAATTCCAACAACCCTCATCACTAGGCCTTTGCGCAGAATGTTGAGATGGGTATGACTGCCTGCCGGTATTAATCGATAAATTTAAATAACTCTGCATCTGGAATTTCACCATTAACCGGCCCAATGATGGTGCACTGATTCTCAACACAAAGCTCCCGTTGGTTTTGTAGGCCAGATTTCAATGCTATTAGATTGGGTTTGATGATTAATTCAGGCCAAATTGAGCACTCCAACACCAAAGGGGATGGTAAAGGGGGCCCCTTCTGGGCAGCATGAATCGAAGGAGAAGAACTGTTTTCATCAGGCTTACCCAGTTACAGCGTGTTCGTTTTGGACGAGGCTCATCGTCAATTTGCCCAATGGCATGTGCCTACGGAACATCCGGGTAGAAACCGATGGTATTTCAATCGGGTTCTAATGAACGGAGCTTGCTTTTTCATGAATCGACATACTGAAACTGATTGTTGGGAAAAGGAATACCGAGAGAATTATCAGATTAAAAGAGCATCGAATGGAATTCTGATGATTAGAAAGCTGATTCTTGTTTGCCCAGATTTGCAAACCCAAAAACACCTTCAACGGAACTTTCCTGTAAAAGAATGGAGCTACAACTTTCGTTCTCTGGAATGTACTCCTGCGTAGCAAGCACATAAAATCAGCGTTCAGATCTATTTGTAGATCTATTAGGCAGGAAACCAATAATTCATATTTGTGGTAGGTTTTCTATACCAACAATGATGTTGCTAATGCTTGTAATTAAAAGAAAGTTTTTTCACATTAAATTCCTTAAAATACAATAACTCATTTCTTACACACTATTCTTCTCGGTAAGGATCTATTGATTTGCTAGCATTACATTCCCTTTCAGACACCAACGTTTTTCCATAACCTCCCTTACTGACCTTTAGCTTCAGAACTGGCTTAATGTTCCAATGCTGGAGGAGTACGTGTACGCGTTCGCAGTTAGTGTTAAGCTGCGATGACCTCGGAACCATCTTGCTGAAAGGCGGTGGTCTGGCCGCTTATCGAGCGAGAAAACTGGAAAGCGTACCGGAGAAAAAGAACGTGCAAATAACTCTGTAAGCAGGTGGTCAAGCAGCAGCCCAAGCCAAGCGGAAGGCAAACCAAGCGGAAGAGTTATGCACTTGCTCTTGGTGAACCATTGTCGAAGAGGCGTCGGTTTGTTGGCAGCTGCTGCTGCTGACCTTTGGCTCTCCCGTGACTTTTATCTCCGCATGATACATGCTGTTCGAGCTACGTGTGTCGTTGGTGTGGAAATGTGTTCGCCATACGCCACAGTGTACCACCATCATCACTATGAGCTACTTCGTGCGGCACTGCGCTGTTGGGGTATGAAATGGGAACACAACCTCCAAGTACCATCTGGAGCATTTCAATTACAAATTCTATCGGCACGGTACCGGCCAAGCTGGTCAACCGAACCAACCAAGCAGCTTCTTTCGCTGCCCAAAAGAGATCCACGTACCATGCCTCGACCGACCAGCATCATATGGTCTGCAGCTTTGCGTGTCGTCCAAAGAGGCGTTTGGGAGCAGCAAACCAGACGACTGACCCTGTCAAACACTTGGGGCTCGGGGCGAGGCTTACTCCAGTAACTCTCTTCCGGCTACCGTAAGTGTTGAAAAATATTACAACTGCAGCTGGACGATGTGTGTAATTGGAATGGGCTATCATAAGAGCGGATGCGGTGTAGCGAGCATCAAGCAGAAGCAACGTTCAACGCACAAGCTGTTCTGTCAGCCCAGGACACCCAAAAGGATGCACGCTGGTATGGGATCGGTTCGTAGCTTCAGTAATAATTTGCAGAACACTCCCGTGCTAGACGGTGCTGGCAAATGAGATGCCAAGTGAAGCTTAGTGCTTGAAATAGTTTACTTCACTTAATAAAACTACCAACAATTCTCCTTGCCAAAAATACTGAAAGCTTAATTTTTTTTAAGTTATAACTATAAAATAGGGACGGTACAACCTTTGTCATGAGGCCAATTTGAATTTGGCAATCACTGTTGACGTAGATTCTTTGAAAGTATGGTTTTAATACTACAATTTTCATCGAATTTACATCAAAACCACCATCATAGCGCTAACTGCCTAATTTCAAAGGTTTCTGTTAGATCTATGACTGATTTTAAATAAAAAAATAATGCATTCCATTGAATTGAATTCTGGCATTGTTTATGAAATATTAAAAAGTAATATGAAGCAATCGAGCAGAAATATAAATTCATTCAATATAAATTAAAAAACAAAATTGATGCATAGATAATGGATAAACTACGGTACATGCACCACTACAACTCATCGAGCAATTGTATTTGTAAATGTTGAACATGCTGTATTCCATTTTTGTCTGGGGCTTTTTCAATGAGATCGCCATGTACATAAAAGAATAGAGCCAGAGGATAAATATGATTGGATATTATTTCCACCAAATGCTATCGGAACTAAAATTCCACAGAATTCTATTGCACCATTCACCAAGCCAATTGCCGCTGAATTATCCGCGTAACTTCCAGCAACAATTAACCACCGAGTCAACAACCAGCAGCAGCAGTAGCAGCAGCAGCCCAAAACACTCCTGAACACCAACCAACAAGTTGTGTGCATCCACAATTCAGCCGCAGCTAAAGTACCCTAGCAAGCCCCTCAACCGTCAACGGCCCTGTCTAAAATAGGCCCATCGAGACCTTTAAAACAGTTGGGGTTTTTTTTCTTTTTTATTTGGTTCATTTTAGATGAACATACAACCCCCACCACCATTCCCAGGGACCAGCCGGAGACCGTAAGCACACGATCTTCATCTTGCAAATATTAAAGACGCAATGGCGCGTAGGAAGTGAGACCAAGCAGGACGATTGGCCAACCGCCGGACGGGCGGTGGTGTCCACTTCGAGTACTTTAGCGAAACAAACGAATTGCGAGACCTTTCCTTTACCGCTCATCATCTCCCGAGCCCCTCGGTTGTTGGTTGGTTGGGGCCGCTATATTTCGGCCGTCATAAAGTGGTCGGGTAGGCAAAAGGGATCATAAGACGATAAAGTTTCACTTTTATGGCCGCATCGCTGACACCTCGGACCTTTTACGTTCCAAGCGCTGGCTGCTGGTGCTGTCCGGTGCTCGAGGAATGAGTGATTTGCGAAGCCGTCGTCAGTGGACGGCTAAGCCATCACCTAGAGCCTTGGACCGTGGGCCTTGGGCAGCATAACAACCGAATCAACCGCAACGGTCGTACCGGATGATCATTATTATCATCATCTGCAGTAGTAGGAGCAGCAGCCCAGGAAGGCAAGGCAGAGCGGCCCCATACTTGAACAGAACGTTGGAGAACGCGTTTCCCTTGTCGTCGGTCGAGGGCCTTTCAACCCGGAGGCTGCGCTGGGCACATCCACATAATGCCAAGTAAATTGCTACCGCCTTGGCGAGCGGACGACTAGTGCACTAATAAACATAAACGAGAGCCAAGATCTAACGCGTGCGCATGCACACATACACAACGACACAAAGACAGCGGAGACCGAAAGGCAAGGCGCCCTCGGGGATGCCAATTGTAGTTGAGTTATTCGAGGCTGCACGTGCGAGCGTCTGACCAGAGACCGGACAAGCCTTTTGCGTTCCTCCGTTTTTCGTTTTTTTTTCTTCCTCCGAGTCCAGGAGTTGGGGATGAAACATGCTCCGCTTTTGATGTACGATTACTCTCCCAAGAAAGCATCCCTTTTCGGTTAACCGCCTTTCGGGGCCTTTATGGTGGACTTTGAGGCCGACAATCCAGACACACCGAGGATTGCTGGCCGAAAGTGGAAACTCCGAAGCATCGCAAGCGGAAATGTGAAGCAAAAAAAAAAGGCAGGGAGGAAAAGAGCGCCAGCGAGAGGCCATTCTTGTCGTATTCCCGGTCCGGCCCTGTGGTGGAAAGCAAAAAACCAGTTCTCCGGTGGAGGGTGAAGGAGATGGAGAAGGGGTGCCAGCTAGCGCCGAAAATAAGAGAAACGCAATGGCTTGGAGCTAATGAATTTATCGTTTTATGCTGCACATATGATTTTATGGACGCTATTGACTTAATTTAGGGTATGTGTCCGTGGTGTTTCGCCCACTTTGGCGAATTTTTCCACACCCACCCACTGGCGCAATTCCACGTGGAATGGGGGGAAATTATTTTCATTCTCTCTCTCTCTCGTCTGCCGCTCCCTGGCCTGGTGTCCTGCCAAACCGCCAAACCAACGATAGCGCGCTGGAAAATCGTTTTTATGATTGGCTTGATCACCGGATGCGCGTTACAAACACAAACGCGCGTGGCACTGTCAATCTCATACGCATACATGCACAGGGACACGGACACTTTTTTACTCTCCCCCCACCACCCTTTCCCACCTCCATCGCGAATGGTCACCAGTTTTTGTCGAAATGGCAAATTTTCATTCATTGAATTAGAAGCGAAGCCGATGGCTATGGCCTCCGGTCCGGTACCGTAAACCGCAACACACCGCAATGATCTTCAGCTCGCCAAAAGCGGCCACCAGGGGACCAGGGGAA
>NC_064878.1:45286563-45299063 GCF_943734665.1 Anopheles aquasalis | reverse complement strand
AACCAAGAAACATTTTACCGAAACACAAGAATACTTCATAAATGGTTTCTCTGTCCACTTTTCTGACACGCGCGGGCGCGCGTCATTATTATGGATGTTTAGTAGACGCAATCCATCATCCAGGTAGCAGCAGCAGTGACGCAGTGCCAGAAGCAACCGATTAGATCGCCGTCCTTCGTGGGCCGCTGTTGTTTACCCGCGGGCCGATAAGGTAAAATGCTAAATTAACGAATGTTTATGACGCACATGCCGTGACACTGATGACTGTTTTCGGGGGACGAAGCAGAGCTGAAGAGAAATCCAACCATATCGCAAGAGGAAATCTCTCATTCCGTCTCATCGAGGCCCGCGTCAGAAACGGAAAAAAACCATCGCAAAGCACAGGTCCTTCAAAGGGGAACCGGTGATGTCCGACACTCCGAACAGCCCCGGCCCGGCGGGAATCGGTCAGAGCCAGAGAGTCTGATTAATATGCACTGACTGAATATCAAAATCAAACATCACTTATGCAAATATCAAATATTTGTCTTGCTCGGAGCCCCCTCGGAATAGGCTGAACGGTCACCTGTTTCGGTTTGCCGGTGACGGTGCTTGGGTGTCGCGTAAAAGACCTCGATGGTGGCGATGGCGATGCTTTGCCACGTGTCGTTGTAACGGTCGCTTTCGCTTTGGAGTGCGTTCCGTGCCAGGAATGTGGCAGAACACGCAGCCATTCTGGTTGCTGGCACGATGGTCTGTAGTCAGTGTGTGGAGTAGAATAAGGTCAAAAGGGGAACACGGGAGGAATCGATTGTTTGGAATGTGAATACAAGAAGCGGAAGCGGAACTGCTACTGTCACGTTCGATGAGTCGTTCCCCTCCATGGGGAGGAGGCTCAATGCAGTTCAATGTCGAAAGATGGCCACTGGATAGTTCCGACGGATCTTTTTTCGACGTTTCAACACGATTTTGTGGTTCGCATTTTGCATCACTCGAGCGTCGAGTGCTTGCAACTCCGTCACATAATTTAGTTTCTCTCAATGCAGGACGCGATTTGGACAAGACATGTGTATTAGCCTGGCCATCGCAGTAGCTTTTGTAGAGATGCTTCTTCATGGGCAGCACATTTTCGTTGCGATGAAGAAATTGTTTTATCACAACGGAACGTTCGTACATATTTCATTTATTTTATTTCATATTGATCATCAAGTTTCGTTTGTTCGGCTAGGCTCTACGATGTATTTAAAATTAACAGAAAAAGTACAAAAGGAAACAAGGAAATCAGATTCTCGACAACGGAAAGATACATTAGCAGGGAGAGAGGAATAATAACAATCAATAATCAATCAATCAATCAATATTGTTGTGTGTAGAGATCATTGTCCTACAAAACACTCACCACTACACAGCACCGTGAACAGATGTAAATAAACGTTTGCCTTCAAATACTTATAATCTGATGTGGTCAACGTGCAAATCAGTAGCTCTTTTCATTCGTTATCACTACGAAGATGTTCTGCGTGTATGAAGAAACACCCTAACGGTATATGATGCAGATCGTTGTGCAGAATGCACAATGCTATTATCGCGTCACATTGACCTAAATCCCTTTTATATTTGACAAATGAAATGATGCAGCATATTATTCGAGTCCAAGGATAACCATCATATCAACTGGACGGTCTCGTCATGTGTTATGTCTGCTTCGTTTCGAACAAATAGCTCCACGAAATAGTGACAGCATACGTTTACCGCAAGCGGGACCACATTCTTTTCAAAATTTCCACACTCTGACAGAACCTTACACGGCCAACGGGTCTCTGGAGAACCATAAATACGTCCGGAGATGAACACTGGACACAAAACGCTCTGGTGGTCAATATACTTTCTAGGAGAAAAGTGAGGTCTACCAAGGGCCGCAAATACGTCGCACATTTCGGCGGCATTGCATCCTTTTTTGGGGTGCATCCGTTACTCGGAGCTTTGCTGATATGAAAAAACCAACCCCAACCCCAACCCCATCCTCAAAAGATGACCATTGGCCAGTGAAAGAGATGACAGCTTTCCGGCACCAAAAAAAAAAGAAAAAAAAACGGGAAAAATTCCATCCCAACGCTGGCGTCCACAATATGGGACAATCTGTGGTGTGCTGATCCTGACGGGGTGGTGCACGAGACCGTGGTTTACAGAAATATTCCTTCAAGAAGGAGATCTTCTGGCGCTAGTCCTGCCCCTCAACATCGTCAGCAACATCGTCGTTACACTGCCTGTGTCTCCGCGATGCGATGGTGAACGAGTGGACAAAGTGAACGAAAAAACAATAGCTAAGCAACATCGGGAGGAACGAAATCGTCCCAGGAATCTGGCACACTGAAGGAGATTTTTTTGTTTCGATTCTGTGTAAACATCACTCTAATCTCAAGCCAAGAGCGCCAATCTCGGTCCTCGGTCTTCATCCGCTCCTGCCTGCCAACCTGCTGCTACTGCTGCCATTCCATCGAACCTGAGGCTGACTCGCCAACTGCTCCGTGTAATGGTCACACCGCCAGCCGGCTCGGTGCTGTCTCTCTTATCGGATTTCAATTCGGTTTGGTACGAGCTGCTTCGATTCAGTTTCCTCCCTGCCCTTCCTTTTTGCTTGGGATTTCCCCCATTTTCTTTTTCATTCCCCACGGGATTATGCTACTTTTATGCTGCTCCCTATTCGTCCTCATTCGGTGCGGCATCGTCCGGTGCACTATGAAATCACTATCATCATCCGCGACACCGTGGATCACCACGAATGGAGGAAAACGGAATGGAAGGGAGGGAATCGAGCGACAATCTCGATTCGTGCATTTGTTTCACTTTTCACCATTCGTCCGTTCGACACATTTCGAAAGCCATACATTGTGCAATCGGATTTGGGAAAGCATCCACTCCCTTTTTTTTCGTCGCTCTTTGCAGTGGCCCTGTGATGATGCGCTTTATGAAATGGTTTGGTCGATCCGTTGGTTGGTTGGTTTGCAGTCAATCCGTAGCGCGATTGCTCCAGTCCCAGTTCCAATTCCAGTTGTTGGAACGAGCTGTTTGTGGTGTTGTGTTCCATTTTAAACTCGTTTTGCTCCGTTTCCAAGCAACAAACGATGAGCATGGCAGCATGCTATGGGATGACTTTCATCTTGCAGCTTATGAACAGCGCATAGAAAGCAATCCTCTGCATCCCTCTGCATGTTCATTCACTTGATCGAAGATGGCAATGAACTGCATTCTTCATTGATGATGATCGTTGGATAATGAACACGATAATGTTGCTGCATATGAAGTCATCAGATCCGCATCGCACTGGCTTCAAAACATGCTCTCGTATGCAGGGTCGTGTGTGCAACAAATTCATCTTTCCACACACGCATACACTCACTGCTAATGTTGCAACCCCTGGCGCACACTCAACTCTGCTTGCGCTGATTGAAATCCAAATGTTTATCGAGTTCCGATTGTTCCGGAATTCGATTTCCTGCCCCAAGAAGCACGTGGCCCCGACCAAGTGCCGGTACCGCGCGCTTTCCACACCAAAACCAATCAAATGCAGCATACAGTCAGTCAGCCTGAGTCAGAATAGAAGGGAAATTGAATGACAAGCCACACGCCACCAGCAGCAGCAGCAGCGACGGTTGCAAAGTCAGCGCGGAAGTGGTTCCCTGTTTGGCAATAGTAAAAAAAACGCCCCCGGAAACCGGAAGCAATCCGGAGTGTTGTGCGAGGCAAAATGAAGCAACCGCAACGTGCGGAGGAGCAACCGGAAAAGCGATTCGCACGCCGGCGAGCAACAGAAAAGAGAGAGAGAGAGCGAGAGACGCAACGCAACATTATTAAATTCATGTTGTGCATTTCCGGAAACAACCCAGCAAACCGGCACCTCAGCGGCCGGTTCCTGGTTCTCAACGAAAGAGGTGGGTTGCGTTAAGAACCAGGAACCCTTCCCTTTTCTCTTCGGTCGTTTCTTTTTGCTTCAAATCTTGTGCTCCACTACAGCTCGACATGCATCTATGGTGCTGTGTATGTGTGCGTCGAGTGTGGTAAAAGTTCTAACCTTATCACCACCAACCCACCCACTCACCTGGCCACCAGGCACCACAACATACAGCAGCAGCAGCAGCAGCAGCAGCAGCAGCACATACATGCAATTGCTACCCCACGGTTGAAGTGCAACTGCGGTAATTGTGGCCGAAATACGTCAGTTTCTTCAGCCACACTCGGTCTCTTTTCTCTTCCCCTCACACTCTCCTCACTGAGCTGCGAAGTTTTTGGAGGAAGGTGGAGGCCGCGTGGATGTGATGGATGGAATATCCGGAGCATAATGCTGAAACTTTCTCCCTCTCTTCACTCACTCACTCATTTTCCTTTGCTACGACTTGTTTTCTTCTAGTGACGGGGGGTTCTAGTGGTAGTGCGCGGCCAGAAACTTTAGCCTCACTATCCTCACGCTTCCTTCTCTGCTGCTTCTGTCTCAAGCGCAACTAATTTCTTAAAGTTTCCTACCGTCCCACCCTCCCTTTCGTGGCATCGTGGCCAGCAACTGCCTCCTGCTTCTTCATCATCCCTTCTCCGTTTTGCTCCCCAAACGACCCGAAACCGCTGTCTGGGCCTCTGGAGGTTTTCACAGTGACGAACGTTGGTGATGGTGGTGTTGGTGGAAATTTTTGGGAAAATGAAAAATGGTGTTACCGGTTGATTGAACGAAGAGGACGAAAGTAAGAGAGCTCTGGTGGGCAACCTCCTCTGGTGGGCACCGTGCACACCACTGACTGCACTGGCACGTGTTGTTTGAGCAAGTTTTCTGCAACTTTAATTACAATTAAATAAAGAACTCGAAATTCAATCATTCAGCTCTACCTTCATCGCCCGCGCTCTCCTGTTCTTACTCTCTCTCTCTCTCTCTCTCTCTCTCTCTCTCTCTCTCTCTCTCTCTCTCTCTCTCTCCTTCCCGTTTAGGTATAGTTTGGAATAGTTTGTGGATGAACCCAGGTGTGGGGGCGAATGTAATCAACCCGGTGATCACTGTACGAACTGTGCACTCCGATTGCACTCTGCTGCTGCTGCTGCTGCTGCTGCTGGAATGAAGAAGCTAGAAGAACGAAGATAGAAACAATCCCGACAAGCGCGACTACGTGTCGCGAAAAAGTCAAATTGAAAAGAAGTTTAATCAGTTCTTTTAGCTCGTAGAGAACAGGTGAAGGTCACCGGAGCACCCAGCTAAACCATTCGAACGAGCTAATAGATTAAGTGTTAAAGATGTCTAATAAACAGCCAGCCAAAGGAACTGGGGTGTCTTAAGGTGGTGATTTGATATTTTGTTTGATTCCTCTCTTTGAAGCCGTTCCTTGCGTTCAAATTCCCTTACTTTCATTTCTTTTTATTTCGTTTTTTTATAATGTATGTCCACTTCCGCCTCCCATTCGTCGGTACGAGCACTTTCAGTCGGTTGGAAAGAAATATTGTCCTCCATCCACGAACCCTTATGTGATCCACCTCCACCGAAGCGAACCTCCAGCGAGCGAACCAAACAAATTGGCGTGGCAGTAGGGCTGAGACGTGCGCGGAACAGAGGAAAACTTTTGCATTTACCTCCTCCTCCTCCCACAGCAACAACAACAGGACAACTAGGCCATCGGCCACACCACACTCGTGAAGTGCCGTCTGCCAGTTTTGTCTCCCTCAACTCACACCCTCAAGCTACCGGAGCGGACATCGCCAATGGTGGTGGACTTTTCGTTGCTACCGTAAGTATCACCGAACCGAGCTAGCTACTGGCTCGTGGAACAATACAAATGAGGTTATATTTGCATTTTACACTAGCCGAGAATGACCGAGCGTCTCGTTGTGTTTCCGCTCTTTGCATAAAAGGGCACGGGCGCATCGTTACAGAACCAGCAACAGTAGAAGTGGAAGGAAAGGCAGTGGAGGGAAGGGAAGAGGAAGTTTGTCCTGGAAAAAGGTGTAATACACACATACCACTCACGGTTACTCGGCGAGCGTCGAGTAATGGACGAATTTTCTTTACAAATGTGATACGCTTACCCTTATCTCGTGTTCATGTGTGTACTGTAGGGAACAAGCTGGTGAATGAAATTTGTTTCACATGTTCTACATCAGTCTTGAAGCTTGCAGCATGATGGTTTTAAGGCGGCCAAAGCATCGTCTAGGTGGCGATCGTTTTTATTACTAGTAATCGGGGCTAGAGAGCGCGACAGGTTCGCTTATTTTAACCTCTAGGTGGCATAAATTGCCAAAATTATTTATTAGGACAATGCTATTTTAAGTAGAACTCAACTTTTGATGAACTAAAAACCAAGAAAAAAGCGTAGGTTTTAGTTCCAGTTTCTGATTTAGAGATACGCGTCTAAAGGTATGCTTTATATAATTCTAGATTCTCGGCCACTTTTGACTAGCACATTTATCTTTTATCTTAAAAAACATCAGAAACAAATATTACTATCTTGCGAATCACTTACTACTCGCCGATCAAGCACCACAATCCACTAGTGGTTTTGGGCTGCCCAGAAAAATATTTCAACTATTTTCAATCATGCGCCGTCGAATGCAATCTTTAAGGAAGCTTTCTGCCTTCTTAAATTGTTTATAAATTAGTGTAATAATTTTATGATCATTATTTGCATTGCAATGGAGATATATTATTGACAAACCAATCGCAATGGAGCTGCATCCAAACCCAAATTTTGCAACAGTGTTGAGAGGGGTACTCCCCGAGCTCACTAAATCTCCTTTATCTTCTTTGCTGAACGCAAAACACGATTTATTAAAAAAAAACTTACTACTACTACTACCATCCAAACCTAACTGATCTAAACAATACTGAATTTATGATGCATGACTGATACTGTCGCTTCAAATGACTGCACTTAAGCATAATTATTAATATTCCACTTAACATTAATTTTTTTTTAAGAGCAAGGCTATCAAATCAAAAATATCCATCATACCTTTACAGGATGCGATTAAACTGCAATGATGTTCTCCTCCAAAACGAAAGCAAAACAAAAGTTATTTATTTACATTTATGTTTTATGCATATCCATGTATGAATCTCATGCCTTTCAATCCAACAGTTAATAAAAAAATACTACAAAATGCATTGTACATTATGCTATCTCAATAGACCACTTTACTCCTCATGGCCTAGCCTCTCAAACCGTTTTCGTTTGTAAAAAACAATGGAAAACGTAAAAACTGCACTTCATTAACATGCTTCTTCATGCGCACCACTTCATAAAGCTGAAATTGTAACCATCCCACGTTTCGTATCTCTTCGAAACCCACACCAAACAGTAATGTGTAACATTCGACACATCAATCGCCCACCGCCGTACACATCACAGCAATGCAGCTCAAGACACTTCCCGTTCCCGCTCACATCTGCCCATGGATCAACGGAAAAGCCAGGTCGCACCATCTAACCGTCGGTCCAGCCGGTTTCAACATTCGCTTCACTTTGCCACCCATGCCAGAAAGCTAGCACCGACGTGGCAGATTTTAACATGCTTGTGCAGCTGCAGCTTTGATGTCATTTGTTTCGCACCACCACGTGCTGCACGTGCGGGCAAAAGGCGGGCAACCTTTTGTGTTGCCCCAGCATTGGCAACACCATTCGACGGCCGTTCCCGGCAGTAAAAGCCACTCGCCGGAGGACACAGCGCCCACGGACCTTCCAAATGTGTCTGTGAAAGGGGGCTGCTCTTGCGCTGCCATTTCCCAATCCCGATCGCGGACGCGACACACTCCCTTAAAACGACTGCCGGTGTCCGGTTTCTGTCGTTTAACTTACTCGTGGATGGTTCAGCGCCGGTCACACGAACGTTTGAAAGGCTACCAAGCCGTGGGAGTTTTGCCTCTATCTGTATGGGTGTCTGTGTCCTTCTGTTTTCCCTGCACCGGAAGTGCAGCGAAGCCGCGTGAGAGAAGCAAGAGAAGCAGATGAAGAGGAGCAGCAGCAGCAGCAGCAGAAAAAAAAGAAATTAGAGAATGCCTCGCGTTGTCTCGAAATAATGGCGACAGCACCACCAGCACCAGCACCAGCAGCTTCAAATGAGAACATGCCCAAGGACTTAGCTCCGTGAGCCTCCACGCCAACCGACGACAATCGGAGGGTGGGCACCACTGCACTGGCTGGCTGGCCCTGCCTGGCCTGACCGGCTGATGGCCGGTTTGGTGCGGAAGGAATAAAAAGCACACGACGGACAGCAAACGCTTTGGCTGTGGCTGCTAATGCAAATAGTGTTTTTTTCCCTTTCCTTTTCTTTTCTGTCTTCCTCCCTCCGGTTGGGCCACATTGCACATTGGTGCCGCTGCTTTTATGTCACAAAAAGGCCATTTTTTTGTCTCCATTCCATTGCACTTCACACCGCCGCACTCCACGGAGCACTCTCTCGGGAAGACGAAGAAACCAGGCGAGCGCTTCGCGGAAAAGCTTTGCATTTTCGCGACCAGGAATTGACTCCTGCACCGCCAACACCTCCACCACAAACAGGCACACACTGTCAAGCGTCGTCCAGTGTCCGATTTATGATTTTTGCTAAAATAGAAAATTAAACAATGAACCACCAGCAGCAGCAGCAGCAGAAGCTACGGTGGGAGTGCGCAATGCACAGTCCTAATGACTATGCCGCACGCGAATAATTGAGCGCCGCAAAGTGGCCGTTTCGTTGATGTTTTTCGCGGGAGGAGGGGCGCGAGAGAGTTTTCGTTCGTCTGCTGCACCGACAGCACCAAACAAAATGGCAGGCTTTCCGGCACGGACGAACGGGAATGTTTAGTGTCGTGGATCTTGCCATCCCCCCCGTCGTGGTGGTGGCGTTGGTGACCAACTAATTCAATTCGCTGGCATGCTGCAGATTGTTTCGCAAACCGCTTCCATCGCTTCCTCCACGGTGGAGCGTGGCGAGTGAGCGCGAGCGTAAAAATGTACTGTTTCCTTCCGTTCGCTCCTTCCGGTCACTGGCTTTGGCCAGCTGTCACACCGGTCGGGGTGAGCAAAATTTAGGATCGTAGCCCACAATGCCACACCGAGGTTCTTCGTCTGCTTCTCCTTTTTGCTGTTTGAGTCATCCGTCAGTTGACGATCGTTGGCGGTTGGTTGGTTGGTTGTTTGCTTGACGTGCAGCAATGAGAGCTGTTTGTCCCCCAAAAAAAAGAGCGTCCAACGAGCATCCGAATGCAATGATACTGTACGACGATCGCAGCGATCGTCTGGCATTCAAAGTAGTGCCATCCGTCGTACCACTCCTGGGAGGTGCGATGTTACACTGGCATTCCTACCAGCGAGCGGAAAGAATTCATTAAAGTCCAACCTCCAACCACAACCAATTGAATGTCACCTCGTCTCGTGAAGTGTGGAGGAGCAGGAGTTACACCGAAGTCCGAAAAGGATCCGCTAAGGCTCCTTCCCAACAACGATTCCATATTGGGAAATAGATTTATCTATAAACTCTGGCACAACAAACAAGCATTTCCCATTTCCCGGACTCCCGTTTCACTTCCGCTACGGGGAACTTGATGATATTTTTCATCAATAAAACCACCAAATGGCAATGAGGGGAAAGATAGGAAACGCAAGGTATGCAATGGAGTGGAGCAGCCAGCAACCACACCCCCCACACGAGAGGAGCGAGAAACCGGAATTGGGCGTGTGAGCTTTGATTTACAGTTTTATAATCCAAAAGCCAAACAATGTCACGCCAGACAGGGGAAGCAGGCAGTCACCATGTCACCCCCCAAAAACGGGCGGTGGTTGCATCCCCTTCGCTCTGTCTGGTTGCTTTGGACTGTTTTTCAATTTATTGCTCCTTACACTACCGCACAATACCCCGCGGTTATGTTCCATTCCGTCGAGTCGGCAGTTGACAATCGAAAATGTTGGAACATTCCACAGTGGCACATTCTAAAGCGGCACCCTGCTCCTGCTCCCGCATCCCTCCAACCCCTTCTGTCAATGATCCGAGTGTTGGCATCGAAATCTCTCTCCCTCTCTCTCTCGTTGCTGCCTCGGTCTCGATGGAACAAATTTGAGAAACTGATCAAACAAGACAAAAGCAACCGACCAGCCGCAACAAGTCATCCGGGGGATGGGTTTTTTGGGTGGAAGGAAGAGAGTGGCTGACATTCTCGTGGGTGCCACCCTTTTCTCATTTCCTGTCCGGCATGGGTTTGGGGTGATCCACCGCAACCACCGGAACCCTCCGCGATGCGATCCGGTCCGTGCATTCCAACGTTCAGCCGATCCAGAAGTCCGACGGAGAGTAGCCACGCTGCTGGCGTTCAATGGCGATGTAATGAGCAGAAAAATGTTCATGAAATGTAAATAATTTACAAATTAATTTTCATACCAAAACGAATCCATACCAGCGATCCGTCCGTGGTGTGGGATGGGAATGGATGGGTTTGAAAATGGAAATTTTAATGCAAATGCAAACATAGTTTATGTTGGTGATGGTTTGGAGTTTCCGAACGGTTGACGAATTTATTGTAAGTACAGGCTGCGCCATCAGGTGCATACCTTTTTACCTTACCTCGGCTGAAAAATGACAGAGTTATTCAACTTTAAAACAGGTTAGCACCTGATGGCGCACCCTGTATTTGTTTTTCGTACTTATTAGGAGTTAAATGTAGTGTGGTAACCTTTTTTTTCAATTCAATGTTTCCTAGTGATTTCTTTTTTATTTACAATTTTTCTGTACAATAATGCCCTGAACTAAGCATTCCGTCTGATGAAATGGTTTCTAAGAAAAGCTAAAAATGTGTTAAAATATTCACGACAAGAATAACTGTAAGCTGAGTTATAAAACAGATGCAAAAGGTGATTAAACAAGAAAATTCCTAGCAAATTTGCTAGCGAAAATGGTGGTACCATGCGCCTCCATTAATCCACAACCATGCGTCTCCATTCATGTCGTTCGTTCTACGATTCTTTTCGGATCTTTCGGATGAAGGTTAGGCCTGGGTTGGTTTTTTAAACAGATTTCTATCCTTTTTACCAAAATGAATAAATGAAACCGGAAAGAGCTTTCCTTATGATGGATTGGAAAACATGAACAAACAAACAATGCGTCTAAATGTCAATTTCAGGATCTTCTTCCCATTAACAAGATCGTTTGATATCGCCCAGTGATTACAAACATGGTTTTCTGCAACAAATAATTCCAATCAATGATATTCTTGGCAATTTAACTTTACAAAAAATCCAATTATTAATAAACACCTCATCGCTTCATCACCGGCACAAATGGTTCGAGATTTCTGCTGGTCAGTCAGCATAAAGCACAAACGAAAATTCAGCTGACGTGAATGCTCTGGCGGGAAACGTAAATTCAAACCGACGACAACATTGTCCTCTAAAGCCCCAGCTGAGCGTTTGCCCTAAGTCCGGGCGACTGCTGCTGACAAAGGTGAAAGCGTCCTAATGAGACGCGGCAATGGCGTCCCTGTGGGTATGCATCCCCGACAGGATGTCCACTAGCAACGGCAACGGTGGCCACTAATCAGGTGATGGAAAATCAGGCAGCAACAAAGCACTGCCGCTGCTGCCCTCAGGAGGAAAAGCACACTGAACGCGATCACGAGACAAGATGGCGAAGGGCGAAAGTGAGATTGAGCGAACGCGCGAGCGAGCGAGCGAACGGACGAGCGAAACATCATCATCATTATTCTTCATTTTACATTCACCCGGATAATGATTATAATCCATAATAATTGTGTTCATAAATTACAATATTTTTCGTTTTTCCCATGCTGGTTTTTGGTGTACTGGTACTGGCCACGGGAGAATTGACTAAGCCTGACATCACCCGCGCGTGGGGGTAGCAAAACTGGACACCTGAAGCTGAACACCGAAAGGCACCTTTAAAAAGGCGCTGGCGATGGTGGCGCGGTCTTCGCGGCGTCCGGTCCGGATAACGAGCACGCCCGATACGCCACGCTAAGCCATTTTGGACGCCGTTTAAAATGGTAAACATTAACGTCAACTTTGTGAAGCAACGATGGCACTCTCGCCGGCCTCGGTCTCACCGATAAAGGCGTGATCTTGAGACCAGACCAACGGAGTGTCTCTCTCTCTCTCTCTCTCTCTCTCTCTTTCTCTTTCTCTCCGTTTCTTTCCCTTCGTACGTCCAGTGGCACATCCATTTTCCTGACGGGGAAAATATTTCCAGCTAACGGGCTAGCGAGCTGCCAGACACAAAAAACGGAAATCCCGCTGAAGGTGCCTTTTAATGGGACGCTCTGAAGACGAAGTACATCTCAATTATGCTCTCAGCACAGCGCAACCAGCCACCAAGGCAGCCCATGGTTCGTTCCAGCACTGCACAGCAGAGCCATGGCAGCAATCCTTTTCCACCTGCCAAGTGAAGCCAATTGGCGAACGCGAAACCCGTCACCAGCACCACCATCCGGCAGATGCCGTGGAACCGTCGGATTTGCATTGCTCAGCGCCACACAATCTCAGCGTTCCCTGCGTTCCCTGCGTTCCC
>NC_064878.1:45249063-45279063 GCF_943734665.1 Anopheles aquasalis | reverse complement strand
TTCCGGGAAAGAGATTTCCATTGCTGTCGGTCTGCAATTACAGCGCTTTCGCTCTTTGTCGATTCATTTCGAACGACTCTCAACAGTTATCACGTGCCCTATTGCGACGGACGTTTACTGCGCTGGCAGTACCGCCGCATAATATGCTGCATCAGGTGTTTTACAATGTTGTGTTTACGATTTTTTTGAGGGTGAGATCAACATATTCAGTAGGGAATCATTTCGTGGGCACGTGTTTTTATTAATATGAGAACATTGAGAAGGTTTTCAAAATGTTGCTATGAAATGTCACAAACGTAGCGAGCGGTCTAAAATGGCGATCTGTCTCGACCAGCACTGCAGAACCTGTGGAATAAAGGAACTGACACAAAGAAACCAACACGCGTCTCTATGGTTCACAAAATACTGGCCTCGATTTATTCAAAAGATCGAGCTTATATACTAAATCCTAATCCTACTTTGTTGCTTTCACTAATTCTAAACTTTCCCCCAACTCTCACTCTCTGTTTCTCCCAATCAGCCGATGCGGTAGAGCTTCCATCTGTTAATCCAACCTTAGAACCTATTGTTTGTCAGGTTCCGGGAAACTTGTCAATTCCACCCGACCGTGGAGATATTACCATAAACTCGCGTTCTTCTCTTAACGACGCCTGCTTTGATCAGACTCTTAACGACGCATTCTTTCATCGGCGACACATGTGAAATTTCGAACCTAAACTCACTTTCACTGTTTATTCTAATGGAAAGGGTTCTTTTCGGCTGTGGCCGAACTCGTGTGCAGCAGTACTCGCTCGTTGTCACTTTGATATTTCGTAGGCATCGAAATGTCGCGTTCGGATGTTACTTTCTTGTTGAAACCGATATGTCACGATTTATGTTTACAATGTGGTGGACACACCTTGACAAATCCGATTGAGATGACGGTTTTGGTTCTTGCGCTTCTTGTCGCTTCGGTTGAAGAAAAGGCTACTCTGGGTCGCTGGTTTGTGATCATTGCGGCTTTCTCTTGATGCTTTTACATGCGATTATTCTAGGATGTACGTTTACGTTTGGCCTGTAAACATCACCGAGAATTGTGTGTAGATAACGCGTCATAAACTTGGACTGCATTTGAACGATTTCCGTGGAGCGACCGAATATTGGGCTGAGCTGGGGAAGACGGAGAGTGAGGTCGCTTCAGCTATTCGTTGTAATGCATTTTTTATTAGTAATTTAAATTTGCTTTTGTCGACACACAGTACAATGATTATTAGACAATCGGTTTCTTCCTTTGCTATTGTTTATTTATTTATTTAGTTAACTGGGAACAAAAATAGCAGAGTTAAATCCTGAAAGGCAATAGTTTAAATTTATCTATTTTCATTGTATACCAACTCTACGGGCCGCCTCGTTTTTTCCTCTCCCGGTTAAATCAGTCAATCAATATTGTGCGATCACTGCGATAGAAGTCGCTTTCTTTGGTTCTGCTGTAAAACAATGGTTCTTAGAAATTATACGCATTAATGAAATGTTACGATACGATAGCGGCTACTGGAATTCCAAGCAATTATTAACCCCAGAAGCTATCACAGTCTGAAAATTTGCCATCATTTTCTATTTCCTATGCTGGTGTGTCTATTACATAAGTCTCTTATTTAATAGATGATATTCCTACTTTACTCTTTATTCGTACTACTACTTTATTCTTTAACTCCCTCATTTGTTGGTTAGCAAATGTCTGTAAAAGTCATATGGAAAGAGGATCAATGAAACATCGAAAGCATTTTACAAGCGCAAACCCTAAATCGCATCTCGCAAATTCCTTTAAAGCATAGTAATTGAGACAACCTCCACAAAGCACCAAATATTTCATACGCGCTTGCCATCCTTCAAATGGATTATGCGAAGGAAAATATTGTTTCCTCCCCAAAAAGGGGGCAATAAGCTGGAGGTTGAGAAAAATGGTAGCCCATCACTTGAACCTCGAGGCGTCCACCGCATACGCATTCCAAAGGGCCACCTTTGCAAACTTGATTTCTCCCTCCAGTATGCCTCCGGCTCACGCTCATTCATTTTCCTAGCCAACAACAACCACCAACAACGACGACACATTTATTCCAATCCCCCTCCCCTTCACCCCCACCAACAAACCTTCCACACAACCAGCTCACCAAAAAGCCGCAGCCCTCGCTTCAATAAAAATACTTTACGTAACAAAGTTTAAATTGAGCTTAATATGAAGCAAAATATCTCGCCCGGGCGACGCGAGCGGCAGCATAACTTATGACGGCCCAACAGAACAACCCAAACCGATGACAACAGCAACAACGCGGCAAAGCAAGTTGGCGCGAACACCACCGAACCGGAAACGTCACGCTCGCCTTGCGGTCCTACCGTGTGCGTGTGGCTGTGAATGTGTCCACAGCATACCCGGAACCAGAAGTGAATAAAAAATAAGCCGGACCGTTAGTTTTTTTTTCTGTTGGTGCTTTCTATCCCCATTCTTTAAATTAAAATTCATTTCCCACTCTGCCCATGGCGCGTGCCTGTGTGCGGCGCGTCCACATGTGTGTCCCAGCGCCAGCGATTGCCGGTGGCCATGTTGTAGGCAAAAGTTTTCCTAACTGCGAACTGGCCACTCACATTTATGCTACTTGGCATCGTATTACTGTGAGCGCGAATGCCAAATGCCCCGGAATCCCGGAAGCTGCACGACGACGACGACGACGACGATGGCGTATCCTTTCCGAAATTAGATCAGAAACGTGAAGCGAGCGGCCACGCGAACTTTCTGGCACCGGAAATCTGCTTCCGGCGCTGACTACGCTTTCCTGTCCGATGCCCTTCGTGCCACAGCAACAACAATGTAGACCCGGAAGGCCCTGGCGATCCGGACGGGTCTAATGCCGCAAAATTTACATTTAATACCGCGCGTTTATGATGAAACACACCGTTGACGACGTGACGATGTGTGGCCCTGCACCCCCCGTGGTCGTTGGCACCGACAAAAAATCCAAAATAGTCCCCTGGATCGGAACTAGAAACAAGTCAAACAGCCTGCCGATTATATTCGTGACACAGTTTTCACTTCCTGTGACGCACTGTGCCACGTGTTGCGGAACGCGTCGTATGTTGTTGGATCTATCAATCTCAAAACAAAAAAACCGTTCAATCGCCATAAGCTTTCGGTTCCAATTTTGGATTCCAGGGGTTCCTGGGGGACTGAAATGGATATCTTTTTTTTTTCGAATTGTGACCAAAAACGAACGGAAAACGGAACCGCGGAACAACACACCAATAGCACCAGCACGCTAACCGCCATTGATTACACAACTCATTACGCAGCGACTCAATTTGACATGTTTTCCATTAAACGATACAACAGAGCCGACTCCGCACACATACGCAGAAACTCTCGCACACGCATCAATCAAACGGAAACGTTGCGTCCCTCGCACAAAAATGAAGATGTCTTCCCACATTTCTTTTGCGGGGGAGCCTTTTGGAGGGCCTGGGTTCCACGCCTCCCTTCTGGCGCTCGCTGAGATCTTGAGACGTAATCGGTTTTACTTCCTTCTGCCAACCCCCCCCCCCCCCCCCCCCCTTCGGATCAGTCGTTAATCTAATTCACTTTGTCTCAATGTCACCCAGTTTGTCGCTACTTTCATCTTTCATAGCCCTCCCCATCGCCTGATCGCTTCCCTTTTTCGCGCTTCGCTGTGTCCTGATTTCATCCCTCGCTCTCTCTCACTCTCTCACTCAGTGAGGACCATTCCGAATTCTTCATTTGTTGCCCGGCCCTTTCGCCAAAGCTTCATCTTCATTCGGTTCTTCCTCAGCGGTGGATTCCGCTACCAATCCGATACCTCGCTCGCTCGCTCCCTCTCTCCCTCGGTACCTTGTTTGTTGTTTGCTAATTCCATTTCTGTCATCCACCAGTTTGACAGCCGACGAGACGAGAGTCGTCGGTCGGTCGGTCGGTCGGTTGCCATGGTGCAAGCGATTTAAAAGCATTCCCGCCGCTGGAATGGCGCAAGAGAAGGGCGTCGCCTTCTCTGATGTATCGCGATGTATGCGCGCGGTTGGCAGCAGCAGCGGCAACAGCAGCGTAAAGGCTTCTCTGTCATTTCCATCTGCTCATCGGGAGGGAGAAGAGGAAGCTTCGTCTTTGGGGCCTCGAGGGCTAGCACCCGGTACCGCCCCGGCATTCCCCGGCACATATACACGCGTGTCAAGGGGAAGAAAGGGAACTCACCCCCCACCCCCTCACATGCCATCCCTCTTTATCCAGGACACCGCAAACAACATCAACAACCGTAGACATCATCAATCCAGGGAGCAAAATCCATTTATCTTCGCCGAACGAATGTGGCGAACGACGATATCTTTCTTCCCTTCGTGCTCTCTCTTTCTCTCTCTCTCTCTCTCTCTCTCTCTCTCGCCGGGAAGTATCTGTCCCATCCTCCGGCATGATCCTGATGGAATGCGCCCAGACAAGTCACGGGAAGAATGTGTGCTCGGTTATCCGCTCCAAAAGACACGGGGTGGCAACATACCAGAATGCACCTCCTCGGAAGGCTCCGTCCGCCCCATTCTTGGGTGCGTGCGTGAACACATTTTCCCTCTGTCATTTCACTGTCTCTCTCTTTCTCTCTCTCTAAGGTATGCGAGGTAGAGCGCCTTATGCCCCTCGTCTACCTGCCAGCGCGCTCTGCATCATCCCGATGCCGGTGAATTCCACATTCAAAAATTATTAAGCAACTTCCGGGATTGATGCTAACGATGCTCATCCACCGAGGCCACTTTCGGCCAACGGAGAGAGAGAGGGCGCACCACACGTCAATCATTTGCAACGAAGCGAAACGAAACGGAACGGAGCCGCGAGTAGGGCCGCGGGTCTTCATTGTGATTGAAGATTGCGATTTCTGCTTTACTTTACCGGCACATCAATTGAATGGCATTGCGTGCAGCATCAATAGCGCCGATGGCATGGACTGAAATCGTTGACGTAGAGTTGCTTGTTAGTGATATGGAACGGTCTGCACCGTTGTTGTTGTTGATTATTGGGGATTTTTATCGTTGTAGTGTGGCTTTTTTTGCTGCAGAGTATTCATACCAATCACATTACAGGCGTTTCTGAGATTCAGAGGCAAAATCATTAATACAGTCATTAAAAAAAAGTGGATCTCTTCTTCTGTGTTGTGTAGAATCATTCGATGAGGCATTTTTAAGCCATTGGGCAATTGGCGAAGTACATCTGTGCCACTGATATAAAAGGGTCTGCTTAGTGCATCGAGCATCAAGCAGCATTCAGTTTCTATTGACATGCTATGCAAATGAAAACAGCTCAACAAAACATCACATTGCTCCATTCGCTCTAACGTATTTAACACGTCGCTCTTGAGATATTTTTAGTGTTTGTCAAAAAAACATACTCGGTAAGCTCCGTACTTAGGGTGAAATCGATTTCTCACATTTCAGACTTAACTATAAAGCACGCATGACAACATTATGTGAACAAAAAATGTTGCGGATAGGTGTCACAAGAACGGTAAATAATTGAGATTGCCAGTTACTCTCAGTATCTTCTTATTTATTCATAGCTCATATTTGTTTAAAGACCCAGCTTTATTGAGTATCATTCGACCAAATAGCGCCTATTACTGTTGCAGTATAGAACAATATTATTTATTCTAGGACGCTTTTTTAGATTTTTAGTTTGTTTTCATTTTTCAATCTAGATTCTCATAATTGTGATTATACAATCCTTAGAGAAACCAGAACATAGCTTTGCCATCTAACATGCATTACCATAACTAGCTTAATAATTTTATTTTATTATTAACGACCATTAGTGGATGTAAAATTAACTAATGGGTGGAGTAAGGATTGAATCAATAATGGGCAAACAATATTACAGGCAGAATCATTCCCATATTATTGTTTCGATCCTATCATAAGAGCACTATCCACCAAAATACCATTCCCATCAACAGTTTATGCGTAAGAAGTCAAATCTGGCAGCCTGCCCATCGAGAGCTACAGTCCTTGAGTAGGCACAGTTACATTGTCCATAACATCTTTCCTCCATCCCGGATTCCTGTAAGGGAAGCACCACGGCACGTTGTTATACACCATTAGCCTGACATCATCAGCATCAGTCGTGGGTGAGTAGCAGTAGCAGCGGCAGCAGTCTTTCCGCCAGCATATAATAACAAGCGAGCAGAAAGAACGAGAGAGAGAGAGCGAGGGATCTCATCTCCGCTTGGGGTCAACTAATTGAACGAGGGTGCTTTCGGGGGGGGGGGGGGGGGGGGGGGGTGGCGAGTGGAAAATGAGCGGCCATCCAATGTGCCATCCTAATGTATGAAATGGTTCGGCAGACCTTTTACGGTTGAGCTTTGTGAATTATTCATGATTTATCTGGACGAGGACCGTTTCAGGTCACCATCGTGCGCCCCTTCATGCTCCCAGACCACGCGGCGCAAATTAAAGCACTGACTGACGGAAAGAAAAAGATTATGTCACGCCGTGGAAAGGTGAAACCATTCCCTTCCGTTCAGAAAAAAGAAACCCCTGAGATAAGGGATACACAATCCGGTTGATATTATAAATTCCAGTGCCAAACGAAAAAAAAACAAAAAAGAAAACGAACAAATACACAAACAGCTTGGAAACGAATCCCCTTCAACCGAACATCAACCGGGTATTTGTGTCCGTTTGCGCGAACCGGGCGATGGTGAGCTATGATTTGTGTTTTTCTTATGCTCACCTTGCTCACCGGCGATGGCCGATGATGTCCGCCCACCCGGAAGGTGAACGTAACGACGGTTCAAGAAAATAAAAATCAGTCCCTAGCCCCCCATGCGCCCTTGCTGTGGTCCACAACACCGGAACAGAGATCATGAACATCAACTTCAACCGATGGTCTAGCCTGGCCGCGGCTACGCTCCTGCCTGTGGTGGTTTGTAGTAATGATGGCAGACAACAGACGGAAAGTGGTGTTCGACAACGGGACTCGGTTGCTCTTGGTTGCCGAACTGAAACCGAAACCTTCACACCCTTCTCTCTTTACTAACTTCCGTGAATTCATTTACACGCCACGATAGCTCGGTCCACCATTTTCCCTTCCTTTCGTGACGTCGTTTCTTTTCTTCGGTTTTGTCGCCATCGTCAGCATCGCGGGACTGGTTGTCGCCGGCAGCATTGCTCCGGGACGCTCCGATCTACATGTCGATCCGGTGCTCCCCCCGAGGGTGGGCGTCGCGAACGGCCGGCCCGGTCTAGCGGATGATAAATTAGCATCATCCACATTTGTCTTCTTCGCTGCCGCTGCTCGGCTGCTCATCAGCTCACTTTCGGAAACTTCCCATTTCACCGCACGGAGATCGAAGATGCCGGCCGACCGACGACGCTCTGGACTCCACTGGACTCCTGGATGTCCTGCTGGGAGGTCCGCACCGCAAGTGACGTTCTGCCAAAAGCACAACCTTCCCGGTGGTTGTGGTCGTGGTTGAAGTTTCGTTTCCTCGCATTTTCTTCCTTCGCCAGAATCCTGGCCTGGTCTGCCCTGGTCAGAAACAAAAACTCTCAAACCATCCAAAAGAAGGAAAAAAAACGAAGAAAAGAAAGAAAAACCGTTGCTCGACGATGCTACTTTTGTTTCACATTGGTTGAGCAGGAGGATGAAGGAGGCGTGCGCTCTGCCTTCGTAATCTTGTCTACAAGTTCGCTCTATTTCATGGATGGACTGGCACCGCAGCAGCAGCAGCAACCGAATGACCAACCACACCTACATTAGTAGCAGGATCTGGTGCAGACGCGGTTCGTCAGAACTACGTCACAGACCAGGAGAGAGAGAGAGGGAATGGGCGAGAGTGAAAGGCAAATCATGTCCACCACCAACGTACCTTACCGACCATAATTCATTATGCAAACAAATGCCACCTACCACCCCCGGGCGCTGTTTTTGGTCGGATCGGTGCATCTGGCCTCAACGTTGGTTCGTTGGTTCGTGGTTGGTCCTTTCGATGGCTCGGCTGCTGGTGCTTCTTCTCGGTCAATTTCTTCAAGACAGAGTGTTCCTTAACCTCGCCTTCGCCTTTTGCTCTCTGGCTGAGACCCTTCAGTCTGTGGGCTGTCGCAACCACTTGGTTGCTGGGCAGAGTAAGAGAAATGCCAATGCTGTCACGAAAGTACACGGAACAATGAAGTTTACCAGCATTGCTCATTATGCAGCCACAATCTTGACGCTACTGGCGACCGACGGAGATCAGGTTTGCGCTCAAGAGCAACTTAAAACGGTGCGACGCAACGGCTCAATACCGTTTGCCGTGGCCGTTCGGTTTTCTGTTCCTGGAAGAATTAGGGAAAAAAAACACAATTTCATGGATCATAAATTAGGTCGATTAGCTAGCGGCTAGGGTAACAAACTGCCCACAAACTGATTGAGTGGAGAGTAGGAAGATTAACATACTGTTTTTTTTTTTGCGGACACAAACCCAGGGAGGGAGTGTAATAAATCTTCTAATCACTTTTTAACCAAAACCACCCCTGAAACCCCTGTGCGGTGGACAGAAGCTCACCAGCAGTGGGCTGCTCGCGATAGGTTGTTGAACTGAATCGATCCAAACGAACCGTCACCCACGTTTGGCGGTGGGGGGGTGTTTCTTTTTTCATGTTGATTTGGAAACGATTTTTCAGCCGGAAAAGCCGGATGGTCGGATGTTTCCCCTGCGCCACCCCCGTGCGGACCAGATTGATAAGCAGCTCGATGCCATGTTCCTGTCACTACCATCAACTAGTGTGTGCGTGGTGGTGGAGGTTGGTGGGCTCGCCGGGAAATGGAATTGATTTCCTCGGGTCCTCGGGAGGCCACCCTCCACGGGGAAGGCACTACGAGAGGGAACATTGTACCTGTCATCGCAGTGCGCCGTTGAGTGACATAAACGCGGGGTCGACTCACTTATTTTTGGGGGCTGGTAGTGGGGAGAGTCCCAGCCATTTGGGTGCTTCATTGCTTCATGTTTCATTAGCATTTTGAGCGGGAAGCGCAAAGGGTGCAATTCCGCGAGCCTTTGACGTGCCAACCGGTGCCAGCTCAAGGCTCAATCAGTTCACACCTTCCAATCAGACGCGCGAAGCAATGAGCATCACTTTGGCTGATAAAGGGGTGACCGGTTAGTGTTATTATTTCGTGGGTTAGCATAGGAACAGAACGAAGGAAGTAAAATGCAAAATAAATCTGATTATGCTTTCGGATGATTTCAATACGTGACTGCATTATCTATCTTAGGACATTAGCATGATTCGTTGAAGGAAGCCATAAATCGAAATAATGAATAATATTTCATCCAAAGTTACCACAGTAAAGAGCTGCATCTAATTACACAATATAATACATTACAAAGTGATATTGTCTGACAACCTTTTCAAATGTTGATTTTACTTTGATTATGTTAATTGTTAGCACGTTCATTTCGAAGCGATTTTTGTTTGAAAACAGTTTAACAACAAGCTCACTGCTGTATTTGTTTCCAAGCATTGCAGCTGCTCTGCAAAATGTCTTTTTAAGAGAGCAAGACTGTTTTTTAATCTGCGTATTGATGTCGAGATGTTTGCGTAGTAGAAATGAAAGCAATAACAGAGTTGATAATTGACGCGTGGCGTTCTCAAAAGATCTCTTAAAGCTCATTCTTGACGAAGTTTTAGAGCACCTCACTCCATTTCTGTCACATGCCCTTTAAGCAATCTGCTCTGCGTTGGCTATCATTATTCTCCGTCAGATTTAAACAATGTGCACTTATCGTTCTTCAATCTTTAATGCAAGTGTCCATTTTCTTCGGGACAAAGATTTCACCACCACGGCTGATGCTTTAGGTCAGTATTGGTTGATACCGGTGCAAAGTGCTTGAATTCCTCAATTTATGGTGATGATAATGCAACATTTTATTTTAATTTAAGAGATGAATTGACCAAATGTACTGACTATGTTTTCATAGCATTTTTACTTTATAAACTAGCACCACAAACAAATCACACGAAAAATCTTTAAATCTTATAGAACTTTATCAGAAAATCTTCGTGCTTTCTTCTAACTCAATCGTATTTAATATTCCTACGAGTTTTACTGGCAACAGAACGAAAGCTCTTTAATATATAATGCACTTTATACATCAAAAAGCCACCTTGCACCGAAGGGAGCTATCTCGTTTTTTGTCTTTGTTCGATGCTATACAAAAATAAAACATTTTAATATTTATTGGACAACTAATATCCCGGCCAACGCCAACCAATTCAAATAGTGTTCTTCCAAAAACAGGAGCAATTCGATTCCGTTTTTAGCAGGCGTAAACAAAGCAATAACAAAACTCTCAGCCTCTGCATAGCCATCAAAATCATGGGTACCTGGCGGATGGAATGCATATATCTTCACCACCCATCCCTTTCCTGGGACTCTCCTCCAACGACAAACAGGAAGAACGAACCGGCACCGCGGTAGCGAGGAGTAACACGCAACACAATAAATGGCATTTTGGGAGTCTTTCTCTCTCGACAATTCGACATCGCCATTGGCACAGGTGATGCTTGGGACGTGGCCAAGTCAAAAGTCTTCGGCCTTATTGACTGAATCAGCGGGATACAGACACACGCGCACACAGAGAAGGACGTCCATCGAAGAGGTAAACCAAATGTCTTATTCGCACTCGCGATAGTCTCCGTGGACAGGTTCCGGGGGTGATGGTGGTGGGACGAAAGATTTATGTTGCAATAACCGCAATGCAAACGCACACAGCACCACACACTCTTGTACACTCCGTTACAGGCACCCTAGCGTAAGAAGACGGACCATTCCATCTTCCTCCTCTTTTAATGTTCCTTGTCGCCCGTTTGTCGATCCTAGCACTACCGTCGTCGTCGTCGTCCCCGTCGGTTCTGTCGGTGGGACGGGATAGCGATCTACCACCCCGCTAGTGAGCTCCTTTCTCCTCCTGTTACCGCCTCACATGCTAAATGACATCCTGCATCCCGCAACCGGGCAATATAGAGCTCAATCAAAACGCGCTCCATGCTCCTATTGACCGGTAGTGAAGGTAGTGAAAGGGTAGGCGAGATAGGGACATGAGCAGCGACGTCACTGGGTTGGGTGGACCTGGGTGGCTTATGGCGTCATACCATTGGCAGGCCGTTGATTTAATGGAGACGCATGGTAGTTCATTTTAATGAAAATAAATAACTCTTCCGCTCGTAAATCCACTTCACTTTCCAGCCCGAGAGAGAGAGAGAGAGAGAGAGAGAGAGAAAGAGAGCGAGAGTGATGACGTGGTGGCAGCAATGGAGACTGCTTGGCCTCGAATGCTCATAAACCATTCACTCACGCATAGGGCGCGCTGGCGGTCGGCAGCAGCAGTTCATCTCGTGAGTGAATCCAATAAACTATTCTTTTCAATTAACCCATCCTCCGGACACTCCCCGGGTGTGGTGTAGAGTAGATTAACGTTGATCCCCATAAACATCCTCATCCATGCGAGAGAACAAGCTCCTAGGGCGAGAGCGATTGCTTTTCCGCCAGCACAAATACACTCCAATAGCCTTTGACCTTCGAAACCCGCTGTTGACTTCATAACCGTTTTGTTTATCTAAACTCGGAGCTGAACACCGAGATCCCGGAGCTCGGTTGAATCGAGATTGCAATATTCTTTCCAGGAATTCATACAATCAGGCATCATGCACTGAACTCCGTTTCATGACATTGGCCCTCGGTTTTGGTGACATTTGCTTGTGTCTGCATTCCGGGAATGTTGGAATACGTTTGACCATATAACCGCAATCAAGCGTCTAGGGAGCGTATTGAAACGATTGTCTGTGACAAACTGTATCTCATAAGCAGCGGCAAATATGCTCAACTGTGCTTCGCAGATGTGTGGGCAACAAAACCCGTTTCTTTATCTTGCGAGATACGCCGATGTATGATGCGCAACGAGCATGACAATAATAAAACCACCAAAAAGGGTGCTTTCAACGAAAAGTGACGACGCTCTGTCGCACAATTGTTGAGCCAGCAATAAGCATCCAGCAGCCAGCCATGTGCAATGTGAACGCAATGAACAGCTGGAGGCTGGACTACGAATGAACAGGGTCCCCAAGTGGGCAAGGAGGAGGGAGTCGGTGGCAACAACTGAAACAATACATCTGTAGAACAAGAGTGGAACAAACACGCATACACTTGCGGTTACCACATACTAATGCTGCCTGCTTGCAAGATCTGTTGCGCCTTGTGGAGTGCGTCCATGTGGAGTGTTTGAGTGGCCTCCCTTTTGTCGCGTTCCAGCACAAAAAGCCGTCCTTTTCTTCACTCGCATTTGTTCTCTTCGAAAAAACCGTGAGCTGCAGTAAGGAGAGTGAGGAAAGAGACTGGGAAAAAGTAATGCTGCAAGAAGCCGGCCAACATAAGAGGTAAGCAGTCGAAGGGAGAGGGCCTCGGGTGCAAAACAGGAGCGAAAACGCTTTGTCGGTCATATTGTTCGACCCCTCGAGCCGCCGTGCGGAGTCGAAATCGCTTGTCCAACACATGTTCCGGTCGTAATGACGATGATTGCCTTTGCGCCCTGAATGCCGCGCAACCCATCCACCATGTCCTGGTACGGGCTGATCCACGGGTTGCAGAAAGCCTAACATCTTGCACGAAGTTCTGACCGGTCGATTTGGAAGTAAGCTCTTTCTTTCTCTCTCAACGCTAACGCGCTCTGCGTAAAGAATAGTGCACGTTCATCATCATTCGAGCTGCGCCGGTGCTGGTGTGCGGTATGGGTTGGATTTTCATTTTGATTTTACGATAGAACAGGTGCAGCGAGCCTTTAGCTTTACGAGTGTTTCACTCGGGGGCTGTTAGGTTTTCCATATTATCGGTGTTCCGAAAATTGGAATTAGAGTTGAACGCATGAATTGACGTTAATTTGCACCAAAAACAGGCTCATGTTTGAGATTTTTTTGGCACAGAAGCCTTCAACTTTATTTTTGAGCCCAAATGTCTTATAAAACATCATCCTCTCAAGAAAATTTGGTAGAAATAAGTGGAATGTTTACTTAAAAGTATGACCAACGGATTAATATCATGGAAGCATATCTGAAAAAATGCAAATGCTTTTTGTGCAGTGCGTCGTAGCCTCGCGAATAACTGTTGGAGGTTTACAAATCGGTTTTCTTTGGTTCGATAAGAAGTTTGTCAAGATAACATCTTTGAGGTTCTGTTAAACTAATATTCTTTCGTTTCTATGGAACTTTTTGATGGTAGCAGCAAAGATCTTTATGTTGAATACAATTTATAGCAGCAAACTGCATTGAGCTGTGCATGAAGCATAATTTTCCAAAAATAAATAAATATCTATATCTGGTTTTCTTCGGCTGATCCCAAATTTTTAAGCAATACCCTTGAAAGGTTCAACATTCATGGAAAAATGATAAACATTAAAATCACTAGAAACATAAATACACAATCGTCCTCTTAAGGTATCATCTTGTTTTGGCTCCTAACAAGAACGAAGGATCAAGACCCAAAGTGTCTCAAACCTTTTTGCGCCAGCCCAAAAATAGAACGCACACCGACGCACTGTCCCCGGTGGACACGCGGTTCATAAATTCGGAGGAAATAATGGATCCATCATCCCCCCGTGTATGTACCCGTAGACATGGAGCATAAATCATCGGCATCACAAATAGGCCTCAAGCTACATCGACTACTTTCAACTAAATGGATGAAAACTCTACCAAATGCACTGTATTGCGTGGTCACGGCCGTGGTTGTAAAAAATGAACCAAGAGTCTGGTCTCGGGAACACATGGCCAGCGACATGTGAAGTGAAGATCCCCGGGAAAGGCTCAAAGAATGGCGTCTGGCGACGCACTTTTGCAAATGTCATCAATAATATCATTTTGCAGCCCCCGTTTCGTCAACGGTGGGCTGGTATGTAGGTTGCAAAACCGGGCCAAGCCTCCTTTCGCCACCCAGCAAACGTTCCAACGATGGTGGGCGACATTTTTTGATGATTTCTGTTGCAAATGAATGTTGTCGCACAAAAAGCATAAATGGACCTCGAGCCTCATGTTCGTACACTTTTCTCCAGTTCCTTTCACAGTTTACAGCGTCCCCAAACACGAAGGCGTCGATGCGTCGAAGGGCGAACGATGGAGAGAGCGTTCCAAAAAGTGATCAACATAATTTACGACACGCGTTCTTGTTTGAGTTGTTCACGTTTTGTGTGCCGGTGCGTGCGTGTGTGCGTATGTGTGTCTGTAAACTCCCTACGGTAGCGACTCCCACACGAGGTAGGCATCGAAACGTTTGCCCCAGTTTGCTTCAACATTTCAGACAAGCACTTTACCCCGTTCTTAATGTGTTAGGTGAAAATTGTGTGACTCACATACGCGCATTGGTGTCGCCAGCAACACCAGGACCTCGAGGCCACGTGTACCAGCGCATGAGCGAAGGTAAAGTTTTCACTGAACTTTGCAACCTGCTTTCAGCGAAGCAATTGGTGAAAGCCGTCATTAGACACATGCTTGCGCTCTAATCATTCTCTTTACGATTCGCAGTGTAATGTGTTTAGGATTTTTATGGCATTTTAATTTCTTTTTCCTTAATTTCTGTTTACCACCTTCGAGACTCGAAGCTTGAGACCATTTGTTTGAACGCAGATGTTGTATTGCGAGGAAAAGTAATGACTAAGGACCAAATTGAGCGCTTTACTTTTTCCAATTTCCAACCATCTGAATCAGAATGGATTGGATACTAATGTGCTCTGTTTTGAAGTGAACATATTTTCCCAACTCCATAAACTAATATTACAAATGGAAAGCACTGCAATTCCAAAACTGGCCGCCGCACCGATAATACAAAATCATATAGCTCTGTTGAACCGATGATGGAGGCGCCAGGTAACCGGTAAAATATACATACCTCAGGGGTTTGTTATAGAAATGGAAATATAGGCAAAAAACCAATATCTACATCTCTATCAAGTAAAGTTTTAGCGCGGCGAGAGTGAGCGAGTATAAGACCCTTGCTCTAGATATTATTTGTGTGTCGAAGATCAAGACCAAACGATGTGTGCCAGAGAACTGAAGAGAAGAATTTTTCACGATATCGATGGCTTACCAATTTGCGATTTAAATTCTTAGAATTGAATAATAAGCAATGCATTTTATATTAAGATTTGATATTTTGTGATACAACCATTTGTTTTATTCAACCATTCAATAAATTTCATCTCCATTTTACTACAAAGCACCACCTGTCACTTCTGGAATACTTTTAGATTCAATTAATATTAAAGCAAAAATGCACGGTTCAATACAATAATCTATTCAACCTAGGGTATTGAAAACAATCGGCAGAATGGTCAGAAACACACGGGTACACACTTACGCACATCGCACACCAACATTGTGTCACATTTTATCCTCTGGCCCATCATCGGTATATCAACAGTGTCACCGCCAAGGAAACGACCAATAGCCGGCCACCCGGCCACCACCGAACAATGGCGGAAATGGCTACATAAACACAGACCACCGCTCCACTCATCGCCGGCCCACCCCCTATCCTGTCGTGCACCGCAACAATCGACGTGACAAACGCAGAACCCACACCAAACACGTGCTGGAGAGTGTGAAGGGCAACGGGCAATGGAGCGACGCAAACAAACACCAGCGCTAGCCCTCCCCGTGCTCCAGTCCAAGCCATTGCCATTGTTCTCGCGTGTGCATTCGGTGGTGAGCAGCATTGGTTTTCGAGTAATGACGGCGGTGAACACACGCACACACACGCATACAGCACACGTGGTCGTTCACGAGAAGCATCCTCACTACAAGCCGCTGCCATTGTCAGCAGCGACCAGCAGCGCCAACAACCGCAACACTAATTTCGTATTCATTAGGTGTGTACACAACATAACTCACATCCCATTATTGAAACAAAATACGTGTATCAATAACTAACTAACCGCCTCCATCGTCCAGTGATGAGGGTGGTGGATGAGCGGTCAAGCGAAGCGGATTAACGGTACGATGACAGGAAGGAGCATTTACAGGACGCACAGCAGGACCACCAGCATTACCACAACCTGGCTGGCTGTCCAGTCAACCGGACTGGTCACAACTCGCTCATCGATCGTATCGATCCTCGAGTCGAGTCGAGCACCGAAACGCCGGAAACGTTTACCCAAAACGGTGTCCGGCCTTCGGTTGATCGCGTTGAACCATCTGTTCCGGTCCGGTTGTCACACCACGGTGCACCACGATGCTGCATCATCGAGCCACACTTCCTGCCTTCACTCACTTCCAGCGTGATTACATCGCTTCAAAAGACATACGCACACATACAGACATACGGTCGTCACTGTTCCGAATGTCCACGAATCGTTAATCGAATCCGGTGGCAGTGGAAAATTCAGCTCCATTCCGCGTTGGACGTGCATTGAAATGTACAAAAATGGAATCGCAATCGACGAGGCGCACCTGCAGCTCGCACTAATGAGCACTTCACTTCACTTGGTCGGAATGCCATCACCGGGAGTGGGAATTAAAGGAATAATGGGAAGCTTTCGAACTGCGTGTGCCGGTCCTTCCAGGGAAATCGCTCGCATTAAATAGTTTAATTAATATTTATTTTGAATCATTTCTCAAGGACTTTTTCCTGATGGTGATCAAGTTTGAAGAAGCGTTTCACTTTGATATCAGTACACGTTCCCCTATTTTTTTTATATCACAACAAGTTTGTAGCGATATCAAAACCTGGTAACAGCCTGCCAAAGCCCTGAGCAGACGAGGGACGGTGAACCATTTTTATCTCTCCCACGGTGAAAATGTGAACAAATTGTTACGCAATAAAGGGCTTTGTCTAAAGGATTGCCCGCAATATTTTCGTTCGCACATTAAAAATGAGCATTACGATGCGTGCCCCCCCCCCCCCCCCACCATGGTCCGAAACCGACCAAAAGCTGCTCGGAAATCCCTTGTCCACATAAGTTTGTGAAAATATATGACGGGGGGCACCATTTGGCCCGGGTTATGCGCCCCTCCACATTCAGTACCAGCCAGCCAACACTGCCTGCCCACCCTCGTGGATGTCCCTGCCACGAAATATCTTAATTAAGACCGATTACCCTTTGGTGTGTTTTACGGGTATTAATTTTAATTCGTTAAGGTCCCGCCGGAGTCGAAAGCCTGGAGCCGCCCGCAAAGCGAACCGAAGCGATAGGGTCGGGAGGTGTTTTTGGCGAAACCATTTTGCGAGTCCATCGGTCCACGCTGGCCGCACTGGCCACGCTGGTTATTAGTTGGGTGGACGGACTTTGTGTTCCGTTTGCTGCAGGACCAGGACGGTCGCACACAAATAAAGGGGTCGTTAATAAGTCGCTGTTGCTTGCCGGTGGAGTTCGCAAACGCGGGAATTTACGAAATTAAAAGTGACGTGTAAAAATTGCACAAAAAACGTACGTCAAAGCAAATTTAATTGCTTCAGCTTATTTCGGACCGGTGATGGCAGAAGCGACGTGCATTTCAGTTCGCAACTGAACTCGATCACTGTTTCTAAACATTGATTTAAGTTCTAATTTCGCGCTTTCCAACTGGTGACTCGCGAGAACGTTAAATGAATGGTAGTGCTCGTAATATAGAATGTCGGAGAAATATGAGAAAAGTTTCACGGGAAATCAGTTTGCCATAAGCCCTTCAGTATGCAATCTCATGTTGTTGAGAAATGTTAAGAGATTTTTTGCAAATTTCTGCATTCCTGCATCAAATTACAATAGCAAATCATCCGATCCGCCTGTTGAAACGACCAAAGAGCTTAAATCACTCTAAATAGCACACAATTTGAAGATTTCTCTTGAAAAGTGTGCTCAAGACCGCAGCATTACAGCATTCGAAACAGCGTTAAAATCAAGCAATGGTTCGGGAAATTCCATACAACATTTCTTCAATAAATGTAAAATTATATCATATCTACACTTCAAAAAGTAGAGCTATGGGGAGTTAATTGAAACATGAAATAAACTGTTTTGACATACACATTTTTATGCATTTTATATGAAAAGTATTGTACATTAATGCGTTTACAGCTGATAGGACATATTAGTAAGTGGACAGCAATTTGCTTTCGAAAAATGTCATAAAAATCAAAATCTTTCGACATAATTAATATAATGCGTATTTTCCACCACATCTCAAATCATCCTTTCTATAGCAACACTGTCGCAATTGATGGCTACCGGAAAGATCAACCGTAAAACTAAATCCATCAGCGTGAAATTAACGATAGCAAAGAAGAGCAACGGAGAAGCAGCAGCAGCAGCACGGTACTTAAGACCCATTTTAAGTAATTGAAAACAGCGCAAATCACCGAAAGTCAAAGACGTGATCCGACCACACCGGGCCGCATTTGCATTCCCTCCGCTGGAACCAGGTCGAATCTGCAACCGGAAAATGGAAGGATCGTGTTGAAACGAGGAAAAACGAAGACGCTGAAAGTGGCGTGGCGACAGGTGTGAATTTTTAAGCTTCGTCGTCGGAAACACTTAATGTGCAGTCATGTTTCGTTCGCTTGCCCAAAATTTTTAATGTCACTCAATTAATTAACGTTATTATCATTATTCGGTGCGACCTCACCGGGTGCGCGGGTCTCCGGTGTCATCGAGCTGAAGCATCGTGCTCCAACCACCTCCCCAACCCGGAATGGAGAATCGGGATGGCTGACTAAAGAGCCACTCACTAGGAGGTGGGGCCAAACCTTGCCCCAAAATGACATCGAACAGGAAGACGACGGAAGCGAAGAAGCAGCAGAAGGCGGAGCATTATGAAATCCCCACAGCAACCTGGCTGCATGAATAAAATCTGCCTTATTATGCGGACGCATTTCAGCGGAACGCACACACAAGCACACCACTGTGTCACTTCCTCACGGTCAAAGAGCACCTCGCAAGAATCTTCAAATAGTGAAACGGAGCATCTTTCACCGAACAGCGCGCGCGGCCAGAGACCGGTAGTTGGCGTAATGTGTGAGCGTGTTTGTGTGCGAGGGATGGCAGGGATGAAGCCAAGCCGAGGCCCAGAGGCTTATACCAGAGGCCGAGGAAACACGAGACATGACGGTATTGACGAAAATTAATTAATATTAATTATGTACACATCCCGTTTGCCGCTACTGCTGCTGCTGCTGCTGATGCTACCATCTTTCTCGGAGGGTTCTTCGCTTCAAACGCAAGACACCAAACTCGCTCGTGAGGTTCATTTTTTAGTCCCAACCCTGGGACCTCTTCTGTTCGTTGCTGGAGGCCTGAAGGTTGAGCAACAAGAAGGCCCAACGTTGTGTTTTCTCGACCACACATTAAAAGGACGCCAGCGTGAAGAAGGATCGACGGCAGCATCGGCCCATCATGAAAGTAGTTGGAGCTTTCCCTTTTGGACTGTCTTTCCGGACACCGAAACATCGCTCCATAATTATGCTCATCATAATATCACTATGAGCATCGTAACCGACCTGAATCATCAAAGGGAATGCATTAGATTAGAGGGTCATTCGAGCACGGTTCGAAAGCAAAGGAGAGTGTCATCAGAAAGCTAGGGCGCTTTTTTCAGATCCATACACTTTGGCCTCTCGCAGAAATCGAATCCGAATAAAATTATGCGCCTCAAAACAGTTGCATCGCCGCATGAGAATACAGTTTAAAAAAAAATGGAAATTTCCTTCATTTGCATTCCAGCGCGCCTAATTCCGCGAAACTGTCATCAGTAATCGAAGGCCGGGTTCACCACATAACTCACGCCCCCGGTACGCATGCCCCTGGAGGTCTACTGACATTTTTGGGACACAAAGCAAATAAATCAACCGCAACAACAGCCACGGGGAAGATGACGCCACGCAATAACAGGCGACAAATGTCTTCTGATCCTTCTTGGAACGACTTCGAACCAATTGGCACCGGTCTGTGTCTCCGTTTCCGTCCGGGGGATCGGGTGTAACATTTGTAAATGACATTTATTATGCAAAAAACACCCCCGAACTTGCAATAATCACCACCCACCGTCGACGGCGGGTTGGTGGGTGAGAAACGGAATGGAAATTCAATTTTGACTCGAATCGCCTAGCGCGTACGTTGCGAGCGACCGGTCCGCTAGCCGGCTCAACTCCGCATCGCATCTTATTTATCTCGAACGCACCCCCTCGTCACCACCCCCCTGTCTACCTAGCCGTGCGTGCGCAGTAAGCGAAAGTTACGCCAATGATTTATGGCGAAACATTTTTCATGTGACACATTTTGCCTCCTTCCTTTTCTTTTTTCTTTTCCAGCTTTTTCTTCGGTTGCGCGTCTCAGATTGTTTTTCTCGTTATTCTTTTTCTCTCTTCTGGACTTTGTTTTTAGAACTCGCTCAACCTTCCAGTCCCATCGCCACCCTCCTCACGGTGGCTATAAAAAAAAGTTGGCTAAAAAATTGAAAAGAAAAACTTTTGGCAGCAAGTCGCTTATGCTACGCGCCATTGTGCCTCATGGGCGTGGGGATGAGAAGGCACGTTAATTAGTTTCATCCCATTGATGGATCAAGGCTTCAAGTACAAGCAACTCGTAAAGATGGTAGCCAGCGAGAGAGAGAGAGAGAGAGAGAGAGAGAGAGAGAGAGAAAGGCAGTACCAAGGGACACAATTTATGCTCAAAATCATTTTTCAACTCCGTCTGCCGGCCATGCGGAAGACAGAAGCAACAAATCAATAGGCTAACCGATGGGGGAAATTAACCACTGCGTACGTGTCCCGATGGATTCACTGCGCTAAAAATGGTAGAAAAGTCAAAAATTAACGAATGAACAAGCCTGTGCGTGGTGGTCAGGGTGTTTGTTGGCAAAGCGAATCCACAGCTCATAAACATTAATTGTCGAAAAGTACGCCACATTTACAGAAAGGTTATATTGGCAGGTATATCGGTGTTTTCGTATCCTAATTCCACCTCGAATGGAAATTGTGTGCTGACAATTTACCATTCCCTCCGAGTGTCTCCTAGAATCCAATATTACCGAGTGCTACCATGAAACTTCCTGCTCCAGAGCATGATTAACACGCGGCGTACCACACCGCACTGTTGTCACTGTTTGTTGATGAGCGTGGTGTGTATGTAAGGTTCGCGAGGAGAGCATGGCTTGGGTTAGGTTAGTGCATCATCGTCACCGACCAATCCGGTGACGGCACATTAGAGAATCTTGTTCACCCGTCAAACCTGGTCAATATTGACACACGGGGCGGGCAATTGAATTGAATTGAAATCGAATTGTACCGATGATTGATGTCTGATTGTGTGAATGTCTGTCGCTCGTTCGTTCGTTCGTTCATCGAAGGGTATCGCCGACCACAGGGTGAAAGCAAACCCCTTAGAACGCGAGTGCAGAACGAATCGAACGACCGAACAACAAACCCCCTTCATGGAAAGGCAAGGAAAATCCCGGAAACGGAACGTTATATCCGGCTGCCAACCTGCGCGAACAGCCGAGAGCTTTCTTCACCCAAAAAAGGGACAAAAAAATAAAGGATGGTTCTACGGTGGATCAAGCGAATGCCCTTGGTCGCTGTTCGTTTTGTGGTGTTTTCGCTTCGATTTCTCGATGATTGAAAGTAGCAGACGCGGCGCGGCCACGCTTCGTCTCAACAATGACGGCTTTCTTGTGCGTTTCGCCTTTCACGGCGTGCGTTCAGCCAGAGGGAAGGTCAGGATGGGCGAACCAGAAACCTTACACCCCTTTTTCTTCCACCTTCTTCGCCCTCCTTTCTCCGCTCATGCTTCCGACGCGGGATTTTGACGCGTGACGCAAAAATAAATCTACCGTCACGTCCGTCAAATTCGTGATTCGTGATTTGCAAATCACTTCCGGCAGACGGGGAAGTGCACAGCGGTTTTTTTTTCTTCTTTCATTCATTTCATAACTGTTGAACTTGCGCCGGTTTTGAGCCATCCGAATGTGGAGGTTTTCGTTTTGTTTTCACTGCTCCTTCTGTTTTCCTTTTTTATGTTTGTTGATAAAGAAACGTGATAATTCTTCCTTGCTTTCTGTGCGTTTTTTACCATTTTGCCCAATAGCATACATTGTTCAGTATCATCAAATGCGGACTGAGGTTATTGATTGATTGGTTTTTTTAGCACAGGCAATTATGATTATGCACGAAAATTTTAACTGTAAACTGTTTTTGTAGTATATTTACTGCTTACTCTTTTATCAATTGTGTATCGGACGTTATCAGACATGACATGGTTTTAAATTCTCTCATACCAGTTCGTGCATTTTTACCAAAAACATTACTTATAAACACTCATACGAAACAGTAACCAAAAAACAAACATCAATTCTCAATCTGGTTATTCATTTAAGTGAGTGAAGAAAATTTAGTCAATAAGAAACGAGAACAGATTTAAAAATAAATCAGCAACGATTAATGTCTGCTTAGCAAACTACGTCTCCAACGTTTTCATACCAAGTTCGATCAAGACAGGGTAATGTAGCATTAATCACATTAAATTCTAGCTCCTGACAACAATTTGAAGTTCATAAATGAGGCAAGACAAAGAGGTGCCTTAAAGTTATTTTTAAATCATACTTTTTATGGAATTACAATTTGCTTGGAGTACTGTGTTCCTTTGTATAATGATATAAATATGGCCAATCCATCTTTATCTCTTATTACAACTACAGAGCAATGAATGAAACCTGCCTGCCGACTACTTAAAGCAACAAAAACCTGCGACAATGCAGTGAGTTGCCGCAATGGAATGCACAAACTTAGTTCCTTCGCTGCCCAATCACCTGGCCACGTAACGGTCACATGTCATCCAATGAGTGTTTATCCAACGCCCGGGGTCCCGGCCCAGGGTCCCGGCCCGTGGTGCTATTTTGATCCAAAGGAAAGCACACCCATGTTCATCTCGTCAAGTGTTGAGCACACAAACTCGCTCAAGCTCCACGTTGGTGCCAAATCCCCGAAGGTATGTTGCGCAAAACGGCCGGTGCCGATGCCGGTGCCGGTGCCGTTGCCAGTGCAATCTGTTAACGAAGCCACACGTTTGCATGGGCCTCACGTTTCGTGTGTGTTGACGGTTGAATCAAGAATCCAAATCCAAATCTATCAACCATCGCACACGCGCACACACGCATCCGCGTGCCATTTCCGTTCCAGTTCAGCAACTGTTGTCCGTGTTCCGCGTGGCCACGTGTGGCCAGCAAGGATTGGCTTCTTTTTTAATCAATCAACGTGACATATTAATTTCACACACATAAAACCAATAAAGGCTAATGTTAACGGACCCTTCGCTGGATCTCACCTTACATCCTCGCCCGGTGGGCGGAGGTTGCTAAGCGGCCAGGACTGCTGGACCCACAGGGACACACTCCCGGGGGTTGAGTGACGGGTCTCCCTAGTGCCATGCCAAGCGCTGAATGGAATAGAAAACCGAACCCGAACATTCCCGGTGTGACGAAGCTGGAGGTCGTGGTACGCAACCCACTGGATAGCACTGGCTGTTGTTATCCATTCAAACGCATCCCTTTTCTCTCGCACTCTTGTCCTTGGCTGGGCAATCCCATCGGCAATGTAAGCAAATCACGCTCCACGCATAAACATTAGAAGACGTGCTGGACGTACCCCCGGGGGCCACGCCATACTCACTCCGATGCTCACGTGCGTCAGGGACTCCGGGCATTTCTTTCTCCCCATCCACGTTCGTTTTGTTAGCCAGCAGCTAGTTTTAGTGGAACACATAATCTTCACTGCTCCAATCATTCACTAGCAGCAACGCTCTAGTAGCAGCAAACGTTCTTCGTCGCCTCGGGAACATCGTCTGAACTGTTTCTGACACTTACTTATTATGTCCTGCGTCAGGCGTCGCTCAACGGCTATCATCTTTCCGATACACAAAAAGCTCCCCGGGCGCGTCAGTGTTGGGTAATGATAATTATGAGCATTATAACGGTTATGCTTTGTAATGCAAACGGACACCAGGGCCGCCGGAGCGCATTACGACGAGCAGCAGCAGCAGCATCACCACCCTCGTCCTCGACGTCGTCGTCGTCCGCCGCGGTGCTGAGACGAACCCGGAGGAGTTCGTTACATCGCGCACTCGAACAACACACAACTCGCAGCTAAGGTTTCCGTCGCTCTAAAGCAACAAAGCCAATTAATTATAGCGGCCGGGAACTGACAGCGGTGCTGTCGGTGCGTTCTTCTGCGGCAATTGCGTGTTGGCCAGTTCCCGGGCGTTGCAGCTTCTTCTACTTTCTGTAGCGCAAGAGGAAAGCGCTGCTTTCATCCTTTTTTGTTCTGCAACCGAGGTGTCTTGTAGATGGTTGCAGACGAATGGAGTACACCTTCTAGTGAACGTCAGTTCTTCGGTAGCTAATTTCCGTATGGATGGTTCAAACTCTCCAATACTTTACGGGCACATTGTGCCGGTTCCGAATTGTTCTAGCTTTTCTTGTGGCAGCAGCACAACGGAGACAATAATCTAACAGAACAGCTCAAGCACTAATGAAAAGATCCTTAAGAAGGGACTGACGTCTGATAAGGTAATCGAAACCAAAATGCTGTAGCTTTTAGACTCCACTCTAGGAAGTACCAGTGACGTCTACTACGGAGAATACAATCAGAGGTGATTAGACAGCTGAGGCGTTCATTATTTAATGGGGAAGCATTAGAAATTTTAACACAGAAAATGTATAGCTTTATTTGTATAGGGTCTAAGCAGAACCTTGTGATATTTGGAAGAAAAAAGGAAATGATTTAGTGCATCAATTATCTTATTCTTATTCTGCCATTTCATAAAAAAATATATTTCCTTTTAATGGTATTCTTTGGAAGGCAAATAAAAACATCGGACACTCGGATTAGGTACGCTCTCATGGCTGCGCATTGTTACATGATTCTTCGCAAAAACATATAAACTTTGACAGAGTTGAAAATAATTGCTAAGAATAGCCTGCCTGTATTCTTAGCTTAATTTAATGATAAAAGGGGACCATTTAGTGGCCTGAAACCAACTCAGCAAAATGCACACATAATGCAGACAATTTTAAATAGGAATCAACTCATCTCAACTTCTGAAACACTATTTTAAATTCAACACATATTCAGTTTATTCCACCAGCAAAAATGCGCAATCGATGCGAAGTGTGTCGATTGTCCTTTCTTTAATATGTGCATCGTTTTTTTTCCCATTCCCTCTTCAGGGGATACGGTCGCAAACCGTTCCGGAATGCAACATCCGAGACGACCATTGCACCTGTTCCAGTGATCTACATTCCGGCCTGCCTATGCAGCTTCTTGCATCCCCAAAGCATCCTTCCCGGGCTCGCTCTCCCAATCCGCCCTGAAGCCGCCCAATTTGCATCGAAATGCCATTAAAGTGTCCGTTTGAATCCCATTAACGTCCGTTAGTATTTATTACGCAATAAATTATATTTCTGCAGCTACCCGGATACTCGGTCTGCTCATTGTACCGAAAGTTCCCGTGTAATGCAGCGTTACAGATGTTGATGAACTTGACTGGCCACCATCGCCCTGATGCGCCCTCACTGGAGCTTTGTAGCTGCGTATGTGTGTATCCGTGTGTCGTGCCGCTTGCGAGAGAGGCTTAAACTGGGCAAATGGGTCTCTGTGCGTAAACGAAAGCATGCAACGCATTTATCAACCGCTTCCGGTGCAACATACTCGCTCAGAAGAAAAATATGGAACCAGCCCAACCGGGGAGTGACCGGAACATTATTTTTCGGAACGCAGCATCACGAGCACATAACGAGCGTCTCGGGACATTCGAAGCCATTCTAGGGGATGAGCGAGTCCAAGCTGATGCCACAGTCTCTGAACTACAGCCGAATGCTTTCCGCTCATTAGCACACTAATAGGTGTTGAGAGCATCTACAAACAGCACATCAAACTGTGGACACTGCTTAACGCCAGCGGCCAGTAGCGCTTCTTACCCTCAAGATGATGATGACGATGGCAGAGCTTGAGATTCTGGCCACCGCACCGCTCAGTTGGTTGCTTAAGTTTTAGTGCTCGAAACCGTTCACTTTGCCAACGGAACGCTCGATGCTTGAACTATCCGGTAAAGTTACATAATGACTACGTGCATTGTGGTTGCTCTCGAGCGGCAGCCCAGGCGTGTAAGTGGGAAGACTATGCCAGAAGCATCATCTTCGTATCGCAAGGCCTGGCTCCGGTTCAAGTCTTCGGTCAACCTGTTGCTCAGCTCCACGACGCACAGCTTCATGTTGGCTTTAGCGATGACGACGCTTATGATGATGAATACGAAGCCCCATCACTCATCGTGCTACACGTGCGACCGATAGAGCATGGCCTCGGCAAGCACGATGTGTTGAGCATTAGGATAAACAAATGAATAAACCAAACAAGCAGCTTAACTACTTCACCATCACGTTACACCTACTACCAACTCCAACCGACTCTGACGGACGCCGTAATTGCCTCATCAATGAGCCGAAGAGGCGGAAATTTGTACACTCGATGATCCTTGACGGCACATCGCACATTGTTCTAGCTACGGCTCCGAGATGAGCTGCTTCTAGCCCTCCGTTATCATTAGTTCAACGATGCGCCAATGAAAACATATTTTGTGTAATACCATAAAGCCGGTGTCCCGGAGGTTGTTTGATAACAAAACTTCGTTCCATTGTCTTGTTCTTCTTATCTTAATTGGTTGGAAATAGATTTGCTGTTAGTAGCAGGGTTGTGTAGTGTTTTTGACAGATGGATTGATGATCGCTTGGAGGAGCATGAACGGCAGAGCAAACATTCAGGTTTCCTGGAAGAATCATCTCGAAAGGACATCTTTGGGCCGGAAGGATTAGACAGGAGTACACAAGTCACGAGATCAAATGGCCCTAGCGCTTCAAGGCAACAAAGCGTCACTGCCTCAGGTTAGGATTCGATTAATCGGAAAAAAAAACTTTCCACCGTTTTGCTTTCGCAACTGCCCAACGGCAAACTGGGGCCTATTTTAGGGTGGAATTCTCAAACTTTGTAATGCTTTCCTAATCCAATTGTTGTGCTACACCGCTTGCGCCTTGTCTCTAAGCCCAGATTCTCAGTTATCGACCCCGTGCTACACTTCAGTTCGGTTGTGCAGACAGGCGATAAGGCCACTTCATTAGCAGCTATCCGCAGGGCAGGGGACTTCAATTGAATAATGATGATTCCGAGCCGCAGCCCCCGGGGGGGACGCTTGATATCAGCGAGCATTTCGAATTTCTAAGAAATTAAAATCATCATCCATGACAGCCCTCGGCTAGTCTGAGGGGTTTTTTGATCCGCACGATGGTGGACTAATTAAACAATTAAGGAAAGGTGACCGAACCGCCCTGAAGGAAAAGCATTTCTATCGACAAATCGTGCAGACCAATCGCCAACAGCGAATAATGTTTTTCATTCGCGCACTCCAGAAGCCCTTTACACTTCTTTGACTAGTGACGCATTTTCTCCAAACGATATCCATAATTGCAACAGTATCAGTCCTAGGTATCAGTTTCAAGCAAAACAGTTTTGGAACCGTACGCTGCTTGAACACGCCACTCCATCACTTAACAGTTGATTGATGAAATCCACTTCAAAACAACCACAAGTACGCTCGCTTCCTTGCTGCTCTTGCAAAGCTGCACTTCACCAACCAACCAACCGCTCAAAAGCAATCAATCCGCTGGACATCGGTATGCTGCTTCTAAAATTTGGAGACAAACCTTCTTCCCCCTCTCTACGGCATCCACGATGCTCCAGGAATGCTGCCCCCCACCACGCCGTACCCATTGTTACCAGCGAAATGAACACCGTCTCAGAAAGGACAGCGTAAGGACTCACACGAGACGGACCGAGGGACCGTTCGCCGTATTTCTCCAGCTTGTTGTGCTGGAAATAGAGCAGCACTTCACAGCGCAATCAAGTCTTGTTATCTTATTGCTGTTTTCTTTATATCATCTCGTCTCGGATAGTCAATCAAGTTTTGCGAAAAGATACGCCAAGATACGGTACAAGAGACACCGCCGCACTATGCTCTCGTCTCTTCACAGAGCCCCTGGCCTAATTCACGAGATGCGCGATGGTTGCAGTATGAATTAAAATTGTTTGCCATGTCGCCAGCCAACGCAAAGCGGAGACGCTTCCCATTCTACCGCCCCTCCCCCGTCCACAAAAAAAAGAAACAGGACTTCGTAAAAAGAAAAACAGGACTCCGAGGAATTTCTATAAACTCAAAAGCATCTTCTAGCTGCGAGTGAAAAGTGCTGCTTCAGGGGTAAAACGGAGAGGCAGCGTTCAAGTGCTGACATCGAGGAGGACGACGATGACGATGACGGTGGTGGCGAGCCAACGGCATTGCTGCTAAACCCAGCCAGCCAGCGGTACTTCGGCGCAGCTTTCGTACAAAATGGTCATCGTTTTTGAGGAAGATTTAACTTTGAAGGAGCGCGCTGCTGACGCGGTGCCACCGGTGTCCATTCAGGATGAGCATCCTTGCGAGCGATATGCGCATCGCATCGACAATATAATCTCTGCCTCTTCAGCTGCTGCCGTTTGAAACGGTGGCGACGATTCGGGGGCGGGTCTGTTGTTCAGGAGCGATGCTTAGCAAAATTTGCTTGTCCTTTTCAAGCGCAGCAAGATGAGAGCGAGTGATAAAGAGGTTGAAGATGGAAGAATATGGTTGCTAAAGTAGCGGGCATAAGAAGAACGTTTTATTCAATCGAGCCATTGTGTTGTTATTCCACCGCAAAGCATGGAATTTATTCAAGCAGCTTAAACCAAATTTTCCACCTTCTCAATCTACATTCACCTATTTTTAAACCACCAATATCCACATAATATTAATAATAAGATCAAGTTTCGCAATAGGAGAAACACCAACAACGCTCTTATACAACAAATACGAGAACATTTGTAGATCAAAGAATACTTCTGATAATATGAAAATACGCTAATGTGGGTTACAAAAGGCTCATTGTTGCGGATTATTTGCTAAAAAAATAGAGCCTGTCTTCTGACAATGAAGAACGATTTTCCAAAAAGTAATACCTTAGTCAATCGCTCGTCACGATTGATCTAAAGAAATGTACAATTCTTTAAAAAGATTAAGCATTGTTTTAGTGTTAATACTAAAAGCGAATTTTTTCATTAAAGAGACTACCGTTCTCACATTCTACTAACCGCTGTTACTGTTGAATGTTTACGCCGATTCCTTGGCAAAGGCAAAAGCATATTCAAATTCGGGAACCGAACAGGCAGTTCCACCGGAAACAATAAGAAGACAAATGGCCATCTTCACATATTCATGTAAAGAAACCGAGATGGTTTGTGGTTGGTCCTGATTGGCTTCTATTGACAGCCAACGCTTTCCGTACCGTAAAAGCATGGAAATCCATTTCCAATCCGCTCATAGCTTCTCATATCTAAACAGCTTTCTGACCTCCTTGGGTAACCACAATCCACACCACCGTACCGCTCGTGCTCGTTAGGTTTTTGGCCTGGAACTAGAAACGGAATAGGCCACCCAGCACCCAGGATCCCTCAGATCCCATTTTAATGCCTCGCTCACAAAGATAAACACCTGAAGCCCAGGAAACAATAGGCATTTTGATCGCTTGCTCCTCTACACAAATGAATGCACCACCACCACCATCTTGCGGGCCCCAACAGGGAGGTCTTTTTCTTTTCCTGTTTTCGGTGCTACACAACGGATACAAGGTAAAAGCTGAACGATGCAATAAGACCCAGAACGCTGGGAGGAAGGAGAAGGCTATTGGCCAAGATATCAAAGGGAATCGTCGTCGGTTCTTGGTCCCCAACACCCGGCGCTCAATGAGCATAATGATTGGGCCTGGTGCTAAACACCAGGTGTGAGATTTCATTTTCCAAGAAAATACCTTGAACCGGTGCGGTGTGGAGCGGACGATTTGTGCTGAATGAATAAACATCGTCTCCTTCCT
>NC_064878.1:45241563-45244063 GCF_943734665.1 Anopheles aquasalis | reverse complement strand
ACTCGTTTTCACGGCAACGCAATTCACGGCTTCCTTTGTTCTGTGTAATGGTGCCATTGGCGGTGCCGTTATGTCCCCCCCCTTTCCGGGTACGATATGATAGAATGGAGCGCAAAGTGTTGCTGAAGTAGTGGTGGCCTGCAATTGATTGGCTCTAATAATGATAATGGCCAGCACACGAATGCTGCTTCAAGAACGTTTCGGACGCGCGATGAGTGCCCTGTTCTCGCGTCGTCTGACCGGAGCAGCAGCATCTAAATCACTCCCAACACACACCCCCACACAACATTCGCACTCATCGATAAGCAGCACGATACGCTGCAAAGTTTGGACAGAAATACGGACCGCGAGACCTCGAGAATTCCGTCGCTCCGATGCAACGGCGCAGCATAACTTCTTTCAACAATTCATTCCAGCCCTCCCTGGCGGTGTGGTTAAGATGGATTCCTTGACAAGCCAGCAAGGTTCTCATCAGCCCGGCGGGATGAATATGAATAATTAATTTACCAGCTCTACCGCCCATTGGCCCCCACCTGCCGCCTGGTGTGACCACCGCAAAAGGTGTTGATTCTGTAAAACCATCCCCCAACCGCACCCTCTTTCTCTGTCTTGCCGCGAGAAACAATTCCAAGCCGTCAATTAGCACCTGCGCCTAGGCACCAGCCAGCCGCAGAGGCTACCGAGAAAAACTCCGCACCAAAAACCGCACTCCGCGAACCGAAACCCGTCCAACAAGTTGGCCTCAATCCCTCCGGGAGCTTTAGCTGCCTTATCCTTTTATCTGGTTTAAAAGCAAAAACCGCGCTGTTCACACCACCAGCCGGAGCCACACTGTAGGCTCGAGAAGACGGATGCCCCAGGGAGACGCCTGGGCCTGGCGCCCGCGAGATGTTGAAGATCAAAACCACCTCAACCTTAGCAACCGAGAGTCGAGACCTCGCTAACCATCAGCGCCCTTACCTTTCCGTCCTTTGGTTCCCCTTTGGTTCGGAGATGGCAAACGCAGCGCGGAGTTTCTTGGTGAAGAGAAAAGGGGGACCGATGGGAAGGTGTCATTCGGGTGTAAGTTGCACGCGCGAACCCAGAACGAGTCGAGCTGTCGAGAACTTTTGCACCGAGCGTCTGGGTCTGGTTTAGCCCAGTGAAAATTCCATGTCTCGTAAGAATGACGCTAATCTCGCGACGTTTCCGAACATTTCCTTCCGTCATCAGGGCACGGAAACCCTCCAACGACAGTCTAGGGTCTTGTGCTACGTCATGTCATCATGTATGGTACGTACGCGGCATGTAAACCCCCCGGCAGTGGCGACGGCGCCGTCTTTGCGTCCTTCTTTTAGCATCCTTTCACATGCCGACGGTTGCGGTGCGTACGGCGTATCGTCAAAGGGAAGATCCGAGCGACGATACAAATTGAGACAAAAGTGAAGCTGGGAGAGGATGGCTGCAAACAACCGCAATGACACCCTGTAGAAATTAAGAGCTAAAACAGTGCTCCAGTGCTCCACCCCCCGGCATTCTAAAACCGTACGCAACGGTTGTGGTTTGTGGTGGCACACGGCCTAGGCCACGGCGTCGCAAAGACAGAAAAGCCCACAAAATTGGATTAATTACTTTTAATTAGGATCATTAAAAGGTACGCGCTTCATCGTTGAGTTGATAGCGCCACGCCACGCCACCCCACCCAACGTTATTTCGTTACGTAAACAAATGACGTCATGTGGCAGTTGACAGCCGCTTGCGTAATGGCCTTCTTGGATTCCAGAAACCCATACTAGATGATCATTTGTACGGTGGTAGAGATCAGCGGGATAGTTCTGACTTCTGACGTGATCAACTCTGAACAAACATTACATTTCCTGACGAAAATTTTGCGGGCCAGACGATGGGACCAGCATACAACACTTTTTACCACGAGCGAAAGGTGTCACGACACTGATTGATGATATGCCCGGCCTACCCGGTTTTTACTCAGGTTCTTCTACTGCGTCAAGTGAACTCCATCTCGGTTCGCAAGACACGGGGAATTTTTGACGCTATTTCAATGTACGCTTTCCGGGACATCCTTACCCATCCTTGCCGTTGCCATTGTTCGTTCCATTGTCGAAAATGTGCTACCCACGCAAAACTTTTACGTTGCCCCACGGGGACACCCAGCAGGATGGAATGTGTATAAGCGAAATATTTTGCAAAAAAACATTTTCCACTGGACAACCACAGGCGCAGAGGTGATGTTGGTTTGCAAAGAGTTGAAGTCCCCCGTGAGGGTTGAACCAGGCAAAAACCAAAGGGGATACGCCTGATTGATGGCTCCTGGCCAGTGTCTGTTCTTACCAGCACCACCAGAACACCATTTTCAGAAGAACACATTTTCTTGCATTTTCCCATCGGTTTACATTGTATCATCGGTGGATCAAACGGACACCACCGATCCAAGAAACAGTTCTGAATGGTTCAGTTTCTTCCATTTTGAACTGTGTATGCGTGCTGTTCACTCACATCC
>NC_064878.1:45214063-45236563 GCF_943734665.1 Anopheles aquasalis | reverse complement strand
ATTGTCTGCAGTAGCCCCTATTGCATGATGGCTTGTTAAACCAACGAGCCTCGTCGAAGGCGACGGTACCATCATATCGACTCCTCTCCGACGTCTGCTCCGGCTTGTCAGAAAGTTTCGCTCGCTGCCTGCGGCCCTTCAATTATGAGCTTTTGTCTTTATGTACCACGCAGATTCCACCACAAGTTGGGTGACAGATTTTAATAGGCATCAGCTCCACTAATTCAACCAACTGTAGATGTCTGCTCTGGTGGCCATCGCTTACTCATAATTATCACTCCAAACTATCAGCTCGTCGATTCAGTGGGATGAGATCAAAGTGTTTACCAGCAGAACCATCAAACTACGCCACCGTAGTAGTTGTGGTAGTTCTTCAAATCAAAACACACATCCCGTTCATCTCGCTGACAATACTCGATGCCCTTTCCGACGAAGACCCCCGCTGCCAATTGCCGATAATGCCAAAGGACGAAATAATGACGAGGGATTTACGATTATTTTCCTGTCGTTAAAATTATGAATACAATTATTGAACATGGACATTGTTTTTGTCCCTTGCTGGCTGGTTTGGTCAACAGTTTCCATTGTATTCCACGAGAATAACCACGTCCACAAGCACACCATGGACGGGGTGGCACTGTGAATCAGTTTGCTGATTCCAGCCGACTGTCGACTCTTCGTTCCATCGATCGCCATTTACCGGGCCAGGCCAGCCAGCAATGGACACTTTTACGCGCACAGCGACAGATATCTATGGCAGAATGAGGTTGGCCGCAGAAGCGCTTTATGTCGGATTGGACGTTGTACCGTTGTCTGGCAGGGTCGGGTGATCGAAAGCGCCAGACAAACCGTCAGCGACCACCAAAGCGGATCCGTAAAAGGGAACGGGAGGCGTGGAGAACGGTTGCAGTAATTGTAATGATGATTGCGCATCCATGTTTTAAATGGGCCATAATTTCATTTCTCTGCCATACCATTTGCCCTATTGGATTCGTTGTGAGTGTTTGCCTTTTCGAGAGACGACATCAACATGACCTCGACCGTCGAGTATGTAGCAACAACCAACATTGATGAACGCCACGTGTAATCCTCGAATACTTTACAATCATGACCGCTCGGCTTATTAATCTAATTATCTTTCTCGAGACGCTGCGTCTACTATCGCTGTAAATAGAAAGTGTTATCACAATTCCAAGTATAAAAAACAGGAACGCATGTCTTGGCATCCATTCAGCACCTCGCTAGCATCCTTTCATTTCGAAAAAAAATGTCAACACAATTAAGCGTGAATGGTGCAATCCTTTCGAGGAAGAATTTCATAATTACTATCACGCCTTCAGGTCATCATCAACCACCAAAAAAAACAAACAAGGAAAACAAAAACATTCCAGCTTACCAACATAACAACATCAACGCAATCCATCATCCACGCCGGTTTCCCGTGACACTGGAGGTGCCCTCGAGGGTCGAGCAGGATTAGTATGCGGACGCCCGCTACGAAACGCCGCCCGTTAGATCAATTTTCATCATCCGAGAAGTGGGTCACGAAAGTGCAATGGCCACCGTACGTACCACCCATCGGCACCCCCAGGACGGGGCCTGCGGCATTGTTTTGTCAAGGGATGGAAGATTAATTTTTGACGACCCGGCCTATGTGTATGTTTTGGCCGGGGGTGTGGAACGCACCCAACGCAAGATTGATTGTTGTATATTGAAACCCAAATTCATGAACGGCCACCGTGACCCATGGCAGGTTGGCCAGCCATCAACCAAAAACAAGCGGCTGGAAAAATGATACGAAACACGTGGAGTGATGCTCAGGAGCAACTGGCAGTTGCAGTGCTTCAAGCTGTCTAAAAAATGTGCCACAAGGATTCGCTCGGTGCTGCAATTCATCGGAAAAGGGCCAGAATTAGTGCTATCACTGATTGGCTCTTCACAGAACCTGTCAGATTGCATTTCAATTAGTGGAGCTGCAGTTCTAGTGAACCAAAAGGGCAATTGGAGTTAACTACACAGCCGGTGGTTATGATTATATTCGATACAACTGAAAATTATGAAGGGTATTCAAAATATGTTGCTTTCGTCCTGTTCCAGTACAGTTCCAGTCGTGAATCTGACTTTTGGACAATAAACAGTTCTCTGTATTCCATCAGTTCAGTTATGTATTCGATTTAATTCGATACCATAACATGCTCTTTGACCCCGTTGAAATCGAAAGGATTATCTGCAATCCTGATTAAATCTGCGATTGAGTTACAAATGATTGGAAAATCGTTTAAAGCATACAGTTTTTGGAGGCAGGTGACCAAATCCCATATCTTTTGCTCATTACTTTATCATTCACGATCTATTTAAGCAGTAAGAACACGTTTGATTTTACGGAATTTATAATCAGTTAAAATTTAGCGTGATTTGTAGCTTAAAGACGCCCGATTAAAAACGGCACTGAGCTATAAAATTAGCAAGAAGCAAACAATCATAACCTGAAAACCAGAAACCAGTTTATCGTTGGTGAAATTTCTTATAAATCCAAATGGATTATCCATGCTCGCTGATGAAAGCAAGCTAGCGAGTGAATGATTGCTACCGAAACACACCCATCACTTATCTCTACTGGCCACAGCCACACAGACAAACAGTTCGGATTGTAAATCTTCGCCCAACTCAGCATTTCGTTGGTACTGAAAGGGAATGTGGCTTCATAGTTTGATGTTTGAAGCCGAAACCATATCCTTCAGCCACGGTTCGTTCGTTCGTTCGTTTGATCGAATTGTCTTAGGCTACTCTCGCATCCATCACCTCCACCCTTCTCCCTTTTTCAGCACCAAAAAGATGAAGACATTTGCCCTCTCATGTCGGAACCATCCGTCTGGCGCTGCCAAACGCCCTCACTGAGCGAGCCGTATTAAGGAGCAAACCAATTTAATCTACTTTACCTTGTTCAATGCTAGTGAAGTGGAACCATCAGCTCTCTCTCCGGCACGTTTCGGATCAGCCCACAAGATGCCCGGCCCCATCTGTTAACAATCAAAAGAGCGAAACATCGTGCAACAAGAGCAACCAATTTCGCCAGCGGCATGTCAAGACCAGACTTCGAGCAGCAGCAGCAGCAGCACCGATTCGAGACCGATTCGAGACCAAAAACAAGCCTTGCAGCCGAAAATAATTGCCCCAGCTTTTTCAGGTACACGAGGCGGTGCAAAGTTTGCCCAGCGGATAGCAACAACAACTCCGCAAAAAAAGAAAAAGGATATTCCAAAACTCGTTCCAAGTTTGAATCCACCGCAAACTCCGAAAAACTCCTTCACCTTAACCTGGCTACCCAATCCCCCCACAAATCCTCGCCAAGGAATCGTGGACGCGATCACAAAAAAGTGCTCTTTTCTAAACAAAAACGCAGAAACGGAAAGCCCGGAGAGCCCCAAAATGTCTTCAACCAGCCTCCCCGGACCGCCACTGCATATTAACTGAAACACATGTTTATGACAGTTTGCTGATGGCGGTCTCGGCGTGTGTCTCTCTGTGTGTCCTGGGTGTGGACGATGTAGCTTTTGAAATCACTTCAAAACCATTCAACCGGCGTCGCCGGCGGCCAACAACAAACGGCTAAATCCCGGGAGCCACAAATCGTACAAGATACAGTTCCATACCTTGGCGCAGAACAGGCGCACCTATGCTGCTGATCCCCAACCCCCACGACCACCACTCCGGCGCACTCGACTCAACGCTGTAACGGGTTAACAGGGCACATGGCGATGGCGAAGGATGGATGGAAGTGGTGGTGCCCTTGGAGCAGTAAAACATGAATTCTAAGTACATAATTGGATGAAGTTCACTTCAGCCACTCGACACATGTCATTCGGCGTCTACGTACGCTCCTTCATAGCTCGCCCCTCCCCTTCGCATCATCTCATCGCTTCGCACGTGGTAGACATCTTGTTTAATTGCCACAGCGCTCTGCGGACTCCCGAGTGCACGCCATGGACCCGCTTGTACTAGCCCTCTTTTGTCGGTGGAACAGGAGGTGGCTCGCGTTGAACGTAATGAACGGTCCCTGAGCTCATCTGCAGTATAGTGCGATTGTGTAGCACGAAGTCGCACCGGGACTGCTCGGGGACCGGGCAACAACAACAGCGCACAGCGTTGTGCGTCAGCTCGTGGACCTCTTGAATTCGCGAGCGCGCCTTCCGTCAAAGCCGCTCCTCGTGAGGGAAGTTGAAATGATACATAATTGATACGAGGGAAGAAGGAGGAGAAGGAAGAACAGCGTTGGTATGGTACACGTGTCTCGTGAGTGGGATTTGTTGCGCTTGCAGCGAACGCACTGCTTGACAAACCTGGCGCCCGGGAAAAAGGACCATGATCCTGCCGTGCGTCTCAAGAACTCTGGAGCTGTTTCGAAAGGAGAGCCGGGGTTGCATTATTTAAATCTTGTAAGTGGTCTTTCAAGCGTGCAGTTAGTAACTAATTACATGAGGGTGCGACCTGCAAGTCTAATTAGATGACGCAGGTCAACAAGTAAAGTATGAAATGATGTAAAGGAATCTGGTAGATGCAATTGTTTGTTTCAAACAGTGCTATACCGACATTCACCCTTTTGTTTATGTTTTGTTAATGCAATATGCATGCAGCATATTGGACTGAAGGAGGAAGGATTGTTTTACAGGATGCATTGCATTCCCAGAGGAATCAGGCCAATGCTTGTAGTGATCGAAAACGAATCCTCGGGCTGCGCGCACATTGGAGACGTCACAGTGATGGCATTTTCCCTTTGTCGTACAGCGGAACGGAACCCAAAATGAAGTGCAACTATTCGTCAACCGACTGGGTATTCAGTCGTGCTCACTCTTGCCGTACCGTACAAGGCAGCATGTGAACCAGGCACCCGAAGAGCCTGTCCCGAGGCCACCAGCCATCAGGGAGTTGAGGGAATTGCAATTTTTCCAACCATCCGAACAACCGGACGGACCAGTGCAATACTATTCCACTGGATGCATTTCTGAGCTCGGGGACACTTGGGGGCTACCAGTTCCGGTGCCAGTTGGTTGGTTTACTTGCCAGTTGTAACATTTTCTAAATAATTTTCCAATTATTGCAATGGGCACCGGTTACGGGTGGGCAACTATTGACATGGTGTAAGCACCTGGATGGAAAGCATTTCTCCAATCTCGTCCAGTGCACGATAACAATACTGCTCATGCTGACTGTTCCACCAACGTTTCCCTTCCTGTCACTCATGGGAATGCAGGACCCAACACACACACCCCCCAGTACCGAGGTTTTGATTGCGAATTTAACGAACTTTGAAGGAAGTCCGGATTGTAAAAACCAAAGGACCTAAAAGGAGGGGAATGATGGAAGAAAAGGGTTTGCTTTCTGGGAAAACTCTTTGCCATCCCCAACCTGCCATCATGCCATTGCCAGTGGGAGAAGGTGGGTGCATTGTTTCAATTGGAAAATGTTGTTACAATGTTGTAAGAAACATCCCCCCCGGTAACCTTAGAAATCGCACCTTTCACTCAAAGAATCGCTCAGCCGCGAGAGAGAGAGAGAGAGAGAGAGGGAGAGATCAAACGAAGCATGAATTATGCTGGCCCCCCTCCGGAACATCATCCATGCGGAATGTGACTCCGGTCGAGCCACGTGGTGACCGCACTTCGTTCGTTCGAGCCCTTGGAGCCCTTAAGCCCTTGCCCACCCCTTGGTTCAAATAAGCTTAAGCAACTCTTCTGGCCACAATTAAACAACCGAACAAATGCGAGCGGAACAAATGCCTTCGAACAAAGGGGTATTTCAGGCTAAAAGTTGACTAATTGATTCAAAACCCGTAACCGTCCAGCACTGTCCAGTCGTTGAGGAACTATTCCGAAAACAACTCTGCGAGACCCCTGTGCCCCCTTTCGCTTGATCGTTGGCATCTTTTGGTAGTAAGACAACTCCGGCAAGACGGCCGGCTAGCCAGTCAGGCCAGGAAACGAGCACGATCAAAAGGAATTAATCTTCTTGGGAAAATTCAACCATCCAACAGACATCATTTCTCGCCTCGGCCAACCCCCAAACTCTTCCTCCTTACAGTGCGCTCCAGAGTTGATTCAAAAATTGCACAAAACTTTCACATTTTGTAGCCGCACGGTGGAAGTGAATATCACAGCCGTCGTGGTAATGGCAGGTCGCCTTAACGCCCAGCACCAGTACGCAAATCCGGTGGGAGAACTCTTGGTTTCGTTAGTGAAGGAAAGCGATAAAAAGATACTTACTTAGTCGCTCGCCCCGTTCCCCGTCCCGTCGTTCTGTTTGGCACAACGCGTCAACTCTACGGTCTGCAGCCTGCTGGGGCTGCAGCAACAGGAAGTGGAAGAAAAAGTAAAGCAAAAGCTGTACCACTGATTGGTAAGTAAGTTTTATGTAGAAATCGGCATACAGCATTATGGTCATTTCACGGAAACCCATACCATGGTGGTGATGGTCTGCACAGCGAGGAGCAGGAGCGAGAAAAGTTTCACAATCACACTCCTATCCGTTTCGTTGCCGTTTGTTGGCGTTGAAGTACCTTCGAGTGACTTTATTTTGTAGTGGAACGATAGAACACCGCCACAACTCGTTTCAAAATGCTGCACAATTCATACGGACTGATGACGAATCTTTAACTATTCTGAAACTCTTGCTCTTGTTTAAAGTATTTAAAAATAAATTGCTCAAAAACGATGGCGCATTCATAACATAATGTTGGAATGGGACATAATGTTTGGGAAAAATTAAAATGCATGCAACGATAATGCACTGTACTTTCTCAGTGATTTATAGTTATTTAATCGGATGTTACCCCAACAGTATAAAGAAACAATATAAGAAATTCCTAAAATATAGCTTTTTTAAGAGGGGTGTACTTGATTACTCTATTTTACAACACTTTTGCTTATAATAGGTGCACATTGTTTTTCCATTATGTCTGACTTATTTCATAGTGCATTTAAAATAAATAAAACAATTTACTTTGAACAGAATTTAAAATAATCATACTTCATGAGAATTTGTACAATCTATCCCACGAAAATCAAAATATTTAAATGGATCTATATAGCCAAGTTAGTTTGTTTGTAATTAGTTGAATTTGTTTTAATAAACTAGTGAATCAAATAAAAGCTCAAACAAACCAATCAACCAACCCCATAATGCTACTTTAACATGATGACGTCACTGCTCGCTGGAAGCTTCAAGCCACCCATCGCACAACCACACTTGTGCGCCGAAAGCTTAAAACCATCTCTACGCAGCTGTCCGAAACAGGTTTAACCCTTTCGTTTCATCCCCCCATTCCACTTGATACCCCTTCTACGGTTCCATCTTCTCTTTCTTCTCTCATTCACCATTTTCAACCGCATCTCTCGCTCTCTGGGTCTCTGGTTCTCATTGCCCCACCGCAATTACGCGCATCATAATCACCTCGCGCATCCTCCCGTTGCGGCCATAGGGGCAGCATTCGTGGTCAGATGGCGTACCGCTATGTTGATGCGCGTTGATCGCATCTCTCTCTCTCTCTCTCTCGCAACTCTTTAGCGCCTACAATCGCTCTCCTCGCCATTGGCTCTCTGTTTTGCTGCGCTCACATCTGTTTCTCTCTCTCTCTCAGCTCTCTTTTCTGATCTGCAACATGCAGCACCATCGCCGCGCGCGCGGTGACACACCACCACTGGGGTGCGCCCAACCCCAAAGCAGTTCCAAGCAGCGGGTTGCGCACTACGCAAGCCACGTACGCGAGCACACCGCGTTCGCTAGGTGGTCATTAATCGTTGTAAACCGGGAACCCCCCGGACCACCGTCTCGTGGCCACTGGTGGCCACTTGTTAGCATTCGTTTTGTGTTTCTAGTGCGATTGTTTTTTTTTGCTGTGGCCTTTCGTTGTTTTTATCGTGAGTTCACCGTGGTTTGGTGGGGCTGCGCGGTTTCAAAGCGAAAGTCTGCCTGCCTCTGCCCAACCAACTGTTGATCGTTTGTTCTAAGTTTAATCTACGCCGCTGTGTTGATGACAAATCGTGCAAACATGCGGGTGCGAATGAGAATCAGACCCCTCTCGACTCGAAAGTACCGCTCGAAGGCCGATCGTTGGTGACGATTAGCCTGTACCAATTCAACGGTGCTCGCGGAAAGTGGAACAGCGTTTAGAACGGCATTTGCCGGTGTGTGAAGCTAGTGCGTAAATTGCATCGCCAGATGGAAACCCGAACATAACTGGGTGCTTGTTGTCGTCAGTTGCGTTCCTCGCTGGTACAAGCGAAGACACATACTATAATTAGTTGAACAGCCGGTTATGAGACTGGGCTCCTCATTGGTGCTGCTTAAGCTCCGCGAAACCGGCTTGCACAATGTTGATGGTGTAGCGGTGTTTGTTTAGTGAAGAGAGTGCTTTAAGGAGATCCAAAGGAGGAGATTCTTCAGTTTAATGTGCCTAATGTGCTTCAGTCAATTCAATTGCCTTACCAGTGGCATCGACCAAACCAACAATAGTATTTCAAAAGATTAAGTTTAAAAAAACATGATGCATGACAATATTGTAGTGAAAAAGAATTCGTTTGAAGCATATCTGCTAACTCATATGAGTATTCATGGATCGGGAATAACATTTTACTGATTTTTTTTCACCCAGATTTTGCCATTAAAACAGGTCTTCACTAATCATCTAGATAGGTTTTCACTCTAGCACCTTATCTTTGTCTTTCTTTTCTAATAAAGATGCTTACTGTTTATTTAATAAAAAAGAGACCTTTCCATCAAACCTTTCCTCGCTTTCTCTTCAATTCCCAAACCAAACCAAAACATAAAACACCTTTCGATGAAGAACAAAAGTTGAACTAAACTTTCAATACCCCTCCTCTCCTCTATATGTGTGGTTTACGCTTGGGGTTCACTTCCTTGAGACACTCACCGGCACCACCCGAATCACCGTGCCACACCGGACACCAATAGACCGGAGATTGAATGAAGGAAAGAACGCAGACGATGTACGTACGGGGCGTAATGCGCTCCCAGCGCGCCAATTATGTGCTTCCGGAATCGAAATAATTACATCAACCGCACAGTACGCGGTGCGGTTGGCCGATGCCACCGTTGCCCAAGGGGGAAAGAATGTAAGATCCATCGCACACAGAAGGTGCGCCAGTTGTGCGTCTGAGATGCTGGTGCGTATCCGTGGCCGGGGGTATCCGTGTGCCTATACACCGACAGCCAGCCACCGGGCCTGCACCGCTCGGAACGGGAGCAAAAGGCATGAAACGAAAGCAATCGGCCGGTGCGGTATCGTTGAAACTGACCGTATCCCGAAAGAGTCCCCCACCCCCCGGGGGGAGGTGAACCACTTGGAAAGAACGGAACGGAAACTTTGGAAGGAAAATCTGTGCCAAACCGCGTGCTCGGATGCTCTCCTTCTGTGTGGATGGAATTTCGATTCAATTTAATTAACGTACACACATCCATGCGCTCAGACGAACACATTGTAGCTCATCTAGTCACCTGCGATCTTATTCTTTCACCAGCAAAGCCGCACGGTGCCAGCACGCCAGTGGCACTATCGAAGCGGAAGACGCGGAGTTTCCCGCCCTCAGGGTGGTGCCGGTGGGCAAATGGGCGTCCAGTGCACGACCCATTAGTGTTGACCGTGGTAGAATATCTAATCAGTAGTTTCACTTAAAAGTGGAGAAGAAAAAAAAATAGGTGGAGGATAAAAGTCTAACCAAGTGAAAAGTGTGTGCGGCGCTGCAAGGCGCACGAGAGGAAGCAAAAAAAAAGAAAAGAGCTAACGAAGCTCAAAAGTGCAAGTGACTCGCTGTTATATCTGTGCCTGTGTTGTGTTGTGTGTTCGTGTACGTGTACGTGTGTAACGTTTGCGGAGGGAACCTACACCTGACGCTGATCCAACGAAGAAGCGACCGTCGAGCGTCTTGGGGGACCGCAAGCACCACAAATCTGCCGGCCACGGGGTTTCCGTTCTACGTTCTTTGGTGGCCCGTGGCAGGAAACCGGCCAACCGGCCTTTAGAAGGTACGTTGCGGTGGCGGAGATGGTTTTCCTTTTAGTGCCCTCGCTTGGGATTCTACTCCCCGTCCATCCCTTTTTTAGCTGCACTTCACTCCACAGTTGGAAGGGAGTTGGATAGAGGGGGTCCACCATATTGTGCACATTGCGCATTACAAGCAGGTTATTTGCATTCCAAGCGTCACGTCATTCGTTTGCCATTCCACTCCGTTCCGGGACGGGGTCCCTCCGTAGCCGTAGAACAACTTCAGCGTCAGTCAGCTAGCTCCAGCAGCAGCTCTCTGTGGGAGCTTTCCTGCGAGCGTAGGGTTGCGGGTTAGACTCTAGGGGAGACGACATAGCCTTCGCCCGTTCGCCGGATTATTCGCTGTGGCTTGATGAAAGTTTATGGTTACAGATTAACGATTCCCACACTCTGCATGGCAGGGCCCCCAAAGGCCTCAACGGAACGAACACCAATGCTGGCTAGCGGCGGCACCTTCTCGCGCCAACGCGCGTGACTCACCCTGATTTACTGTGACGTTCTCACTGCCTGTGGTTCGGGATTCGCGGGAGCACTCGTCGACGACGACGTCATGCCAGGCGGAAGTCTCTCGACACTATCCAGCGCTGGCCACTTGGACCAGTGTTGTTCCTTGGATTGACTTTCTTATGTTGCACTCCGTCTGGTTCCGTCTGGGCATGCTCGCCTGCTTCGCTCGAGTCGGAGCAAGTTACCAAAAAAGGATCTTTGCAGTGCCGAGTGGAATGCAGTCTCGTTCACCGCCGAGCCGATACTAGGTCACACGCTGCACGGTGTGGCCGGGAGTGTGAGTGCGAAATGTATTACCCCATGCGATGGGATTTGGGACATTAAATGGAAAATCACGAGAGATATTGGCAGGTTGAGGAGAGCATGGGGTCATGAGCAAAGTGTATCTTATCGACGCGTCGCTGGAATGCACGAACCCCAGCGAATTGCAATATGAAATGATTACCGGCCACAAGACAGTGCCCCAGTAAGCAAATGCATTGAACGAAGAGTAACAACAAGCTCTTCGTTCTACGAGATCTCGCGCAATCGCCTGTGCATCTGACAGGATTGGAAGTGGGTTTTTTTTTCTTGCTGCATAATGCTCATCCACGTGGCACTCGTAATTCAAAATCAACGGATTTAAACTCATAATCCCGTACCAGCCTGGCTACCATGATGATGGAATGCTTTGCGGGGTTTGTTTTCGAGTGAGATGAGGGCCGTACAGCCAGCATTTGCTGCCTTCGTCGCTGGAACAGCCAAGTCAACTCAATAGTCGTCGGCCTAGGGTCGTCTAGGAGTCGTCCTTTTGTGTCCTCGGTCCACACTAGAGGCTAAACCGAACGGACCAATAACCGGACGAAAGTGCAGGCCAATGCTTGAAAGCACTGCTTGTGGTCGTGCACAGGACCGAGCGAAGTAGAAAGGACATCACGATATAAAGGGATAGTACGACTCTGTCTCTCTCTCTGTCTCTCTCTCTCTCTCTCTCTTGCTCCTCGAGTTCCTCTTCCCTCTTTCGGTTGGCATTGATTTCCTGGTTTAAGGCTTGTCAAAGGAATTCCATTCAAATTAACCCTGCTTCCCTTTCGGCTTTCGGCAATCCCGAATTCCTTTACCATTCTGGTTCTCTGGTCTGGCAAATTCTGTGCACAGTGAAAGGATTCCACTCCCCCATTCCCTCCATTCCGTCTTTTCTCCCGTCCCAGATTATGATTGCATAAAAGCCAAGGGCATGCGAAGAGAGGACACATTACACGGGACCATGGCCCATGCCAAGCCACCGGAATTGTTGGAACCACAGCGCACAGCGCAAGTGAATGCAGCGTCAAACATTGAATCCTTCCTTCCTTTCTCGTCCTGAGGATCGTCGAAATGACGAGATGGTGGAGGAGGAGTAACGAGTGCAAAAATCAGTTCGCTCCTCTCTCTCTCTCTGCCTTCGACCATGACCACCACGAGTCAGTGGTTCTGGGGACGATTGTTGATCGGATAATACTGTCATCCTTCCCATCCCCATGCCATCCCGGGGAAGGAACTAGAATCTATTTATATGGGAAAAATCCGCAAAAAAAACCCATTTCGAAGCATTATGCACCGTTTGATGGTGAGGAGATTGCATGGTGCCGGTATCGGAAGGAACCGCTGAGCAGTGGCCATGGAGTAGCTTTCTTACCGAGAACGCCATTGCCATTGGCATTGTGTGTCTGTTTGGGACCATTTGAGGTTTCAGTTCAGTGCAAACCAATAAGAATCAGCATCTTTCTCGGGCGAGTTGCATGGATGGGTGGGGTTGCGATGATTTGTTTGAGCTTTGCTGTTGCAATTGCGGATTGAGGCTTAAGCAGCTTCGGACACAATCTGGTGGTCAGTGACTCAGCCAAACACTCTCGCCAAGCGTCTTTTATGAATGGAGAAAAACGTATCAATATTTGAAAGAAAAAAAAAAGAAGTTATTTATTAATAAAATCTACGCTCGTGCTGCAAACCATGTTTCTGATAAACTAAATTCACGCACTTTCCGCAGATTTCCGATGAATGACACTATCTCAGCGTTAATGAGACACCGAAACCGGAACAAAAGTCCAATGTTCAACTCACTAACGGACTTAAGTTGCAACATTTTTTATCGACTAGATAGAAGACAAAAAGCGACCACTATCTCCTTGTTTTCGTTGCGACATGCTTATCAGTAGACCTCACCGCCGCGTACGCAGATTGTTTGCCGCAGTGGTTTGCACTTGAAAGCGTGAACGACGACGACGACGCAGACACTTAAAGCGCGTTGCTCGTGCGTCACTCGGCAGCAGCAGAAGTGCTCTTGGACGCTCCTCGTGTTAGCTCCTACAGGTTGTTGTCTTGAAGGTTGCTGTGGCATATGCGCTGCCAAGGTAAACCACCTGACGACCGCGTACCACGACCACGACGAGGCGACTAATATATTAGTCGAATGCAAACGCTCCTCCTCAGATGATGATCTCACGAGCGTAGGATGCTGTCCTCTCCCCCGAAAAACATTCACACTCCGTGTGAGAATGTCAGTCAAACCTGTTTTTCGGAGAGGGTACAAGTGGATGAAGTAGTTCCAGCGATAAGAATGGGATCCCTGGTGTTAGATGGTATGTAACTCGTACCGTGCCCAAATACTGCCGGTTGAATGAGTTTTATGGCTTCATTTTTGGCAACCCCTTGGTGGTACGCTCTCGCCACTCGCTATGCAGCAGCAGCAGCAGCAGCAGCAACCGAAATGCAACGCAAACCGCCGCGTTCTCCGAATGGGCACGTGTTTCGCGGGTCGCAGGAAAGCGCACCCTCCCCCGGCAGCCGTGGCGCGAAACGAAACTTTTTCTGCATAATTTTAACAATTCAAACAACGGCGCCAAAGCAAAACATTAGCATAACACTGACTGGCTTGACGGGACGGGTGGGAACAGCATTCCGAAGCGTGAAAAGTATGTTTTTTCGGCGCGAGTAAGAGGTGATGTTGTTAATAATGATGCTACCGACCGACACCGAGCGAGCGCGCGAGATCACCGCCACGAGCAAAAGGTGCGCCAGTACGCGGGATCCACGCGTTCCGCGATGGAACGATGTACCTTATTTTCCGGTGCGAGGGCGGCGCCGTTATCGTCATCATGGCCACCCCTTTCACGTACCAGGGGCGCACCGGAATGTTGTGCAAACAAAGCACGCTTTGCATCTCATTAAGATCAAATATGGAATGCAGAAACGTCCTGTTCCGGCATGCAACTTGACACCCGGCTAATAAAAATACTAAAAAGAGCTCTACCTCCCCCTCCCTTCACGGAGCCCAGTCGTCGATTTGGCTCGATTGCTGGCCACTTGTTGTTGGCGGTTTGCATCTAACTAAAGCGCGTTCCATCACCACGGTCTGAGGTTTGAGTTAATAACTGGGTTAATGAAATTTTACACCTTTACCATCCAGCCACCCCTAGCGGTTCAGTTCTGTGGCCGGGCTTGGCATGAAGAGGGATTGAAGAAATTAAAAAGAAGCTGCGAAAAAAAACGCGCCAAGCAGCACTTCCACACTAACTATAAATCACGCTAGTCTTCTCTACTGGGAGTGCTGTGGCCAATAGAGCCATTTAGGGGATCCACTGCTGCCACTTCAGTTCCCTCGTCCGTAGGAAGCAAACGAGAGACCGACTGGAGACTGCCGGATGGTGGCGGTGGCCAAACACACATCAATCGCAGCAGCATTAAACGGTAACAATGGTTGGCATTAAAAACCGCAAAACCACAAATACGCTCCAATTTTGCGTGGTCCAAAAAACTGGTTCCAACACTCCACTCGGAACTCCGTAGCGAGCGCGTTGAGATTCACTCCGTTCGATCTACGGGCGGGTGACTTTGGCAGTAAACGGAGTAGGAAGAAGAGAGAGGGGAGGAAGTGTCGATTCCACCCAGCCCCCCTTACGAACCAATTATGGGTCCACCTGTTTGTCGGATAGCAGGCGGTGCTGGAGAGCGAGAAGGAGCAGCGAAGAAGTAGCTCAAGCGTAAAGTGTCTTTTAATTAAGTCCCGGGCCAGTGGCGCTGTGCCACTGTTTCGGTCTCTGACCAGCGTGGCGTGAATTGGGTTGCGCGACCGGACCCCCGTGGGCACGTGAGAAATGGCACCCAACCCAATGGCGCGCTCTACACACGATGACAATGTAAATCCGTGAGACAAATGACTTACGACGACGAAGTGTCCACAGGACGGATGGTTGGCCGTTGGCGATAAGATAAGTGCCGCGATTTGTGTGCAGCTGTGTGGAGAGATAAGAGGGGGGTTGCTACTGATGAAATGAAACGCTACTCATCTACTAGCCGCCCCGTTTCCGTGGCGGATATACCTGTCATCACTAGCTTGCGTGCGTCTTCACGGGCCTAGAACAAACAACAAACCTCAATTCAGCGGTTGGAACTGAGATATCGGGGGCCCAACAAATAACGGTAACCGAGAGGGGTCGCTGGCGACGGTTTTTAAGAGTCCCACTTCATCTTCAAGGTGTCTACTAGTAGCACTAAACGTCGTCGCGTACTAGATCAACACTCTGATGATTTTTATGATCTGCGCTGCTGATTGCGGGATCTGAACATGGGAATGGGCTGCCATAAGGTGCCTACTTGCGGTGTTTTACGATCTACGAGGGTTAATTCGGGTCCAAAAAAGACTCATGTTTGGCAATTTGTTGTGAAGGAACCCTTAAATTTATTCATTTCAAATTAATACCATATTAAACTATAACTTTCCAAGAAAATTTGGTTCTAATTTTGGGGAGATTTGTTAAAAACTTCATCTATGGCATCAAATTTAAGAATGCGTGTCTTCGAAAAGGTTCTTTTGTGGTGTCCATCGTGGCCACGTACTGGGTCATCTGAAATATGCAAATCAATATTCTTGTCATAGGTTACAAGTTTATCCAGCTAAACCCGTTTAGTTTTTGTTTAAGTTCCAATTTTTCAAGCATTTTTGGCAGTATTTTGAAGTTAAAGAAGTAATCACCGGGTTCGTCGCTTAAATCTTCAGGGGTAAGTCTTTTGAATCGGACCGTTAAAGGTGCTCTTCGTAGCTGCCTGATGGTTTATCAAAAAATACAAATCAATATTCTTTTCATAGATTTTAAGTCCATCCAGGTAGCCCTGTTAAGTTTTTGTTGAATTTCCAATTTTTCGATTTTCGAAAGATTTTTAAAGTTAAAAATTGCATTTTACGAGTTTGCTTCAGAAAACGAGTTTTACATAATTGTTTTAAGAAAAAAGTATCAACTATTTTCATTTAATCTTGACGGAACTGCCTGACAAATAATGTACAGATTATGTGATCAAAATTTCAAATCGATTAGTCCTGTAGGTTTTATGCTACAATGGGCACCGTTATTGATTAAGTTGGTTTTAAAAACCTTCGCTTCAATGTAACCAGATGCTTTGATTCATGAACGAGGTCCTTTTTTTATCTAATATTTTGTCAGTTTTGTTCAATATTTTGTGAGCTACTGTAGACTCCCCTTAAGCAAAGCAGTTGTCGTTTCAAAAACATTAAAAGAAAAGGCACGCCACAATAAAAGTCATGCCGACACTTACGTTACCCGAAAACATTGATTTGATTGCGCCACCATTGGACCAATCGTTTCGCTTAACAAACTGTAAATTTTGTGGCCAATCAACCAGGAAACCAGCAGCCGCAGCGTGCGATTGCGATTCCGCCACCCGAGGATTGCACCTTTCTTTACGGTTAGCGCCAGTGAAAGCATATCAAAATATTGGACACAATCAAACTTTCGGCCTTTCAGAAATGCCGCCACTACTGACCACCATAAAACGGAATTGGAAGCGCCACCGACGCGTCGGTCAGCCTCTTGAGTACAATCGTTTTCTTTTGGCGCCACATCGTCAAACGGCCCTCGCCCCGCCCGGGGGCATGAAATGGTGCATTGAAAATATTTATGAACCCGCCCTCTTGTCTCGCGCAACAATGTCCACCGCGGCGTGCAACGACTCACGAGTACGTGCGAAAAAAAAATACGAAGAAATATGAAGGGAGTTAATTTACATTTTTGATTGTTTTGACGCCCCAGACGGACGAACCAGCCGTCAAGACGGTCAACCAATTCTCGAGCCTACGTTGACAGGGACCCCCACACCCATTGCTTTTGCTCATTAGCCATTCATTTCCCACCTGGAAAGAAAGAGATACCGTCCGGCATTGCAGGTTGCTCATGATAGATTGTGTTTTCCTGTGCCCCCGATGCCTGATCTACCAGTGGCCACAGAAGCCCCAAAGATGATCATAACATAAGTCTCCGAGGTTCTTGCTTTACTTTCATCTTCTCCACCGTTCGCCTCGCGTTCAGCAACCTCTTCTGCCTCGTGATGATATTCGGTTCGGTAGCCGGATCCAATTACTTCATCATCGCTCGTAGTTATTTGGTTTTTGGCGAATTGATTTACCGGTTTTCCATCTCACACCATCTTTCCCGCTGGTTCTTGCGGTTTTCTCTGCAACCGTTTTTGACGAGTCGGCGAGTCCACTCGCTCGGACTCGCTACTTCCACTCAGCTCGCTGGAATAATAATTAAATCGAGACCGAATGGTTCGTGAAACGCAACAATCGTTGCGCGCCCCCCCCCCCCCCCCCCCCCCCCCCCCGGTGGGGAAAAGATTCTTCAAAAACAATAGAAACAAACAAAACCGACAACAGTGAACGGGTGGTGCGAGATTCTTTTGAATTCCTTTTTCTTTTCTTTCTTTTACTACCAAGTAGCACTTCTCCACTCCACTCCGGCAAGATCTCTTGAATTCTTAATCAAAACAAGGCAAGGAAAAAAGCCAACCAAGACCAGAAAGGAAGCATCCAACGGAGTGAATGTGCTGCTGATCAGCATCCGGGGAACGATAGCAAAAGTAAAGCTTTCATCCTCTGCTTCCCGCCATTCGTTGCTCGTTATCAGCGAATCAGACACTCGAATGGAAAGCACTGAAATGGCAAGAACGATCTGGACACCAAGGAACGCAATCGCAACAGTTTTTTTAATGGTCTGGGGCGCGGTACTAGGATGATTACAAAATCAAAAACGGAACATTATACCAATAATCACGAGAGTTATGCTCGAGTGTCAGTGGAGGAAGGGTCACTAAACCGAAAGGCAATGCAAGCGAGCGCTTCAGATCATATCTCCGCCCGGTTAGCTCCATGATTTCCGAAGTAATTGCTTGACTTCGGATGAAGGCAGAGCTTGTATGAAAGAGATGAAAGAGAAGGCAGAGCTTGGATGAAAAATTGCTCGTGCTAGCAACGCCATAAGATCCAGTAACAAGATAAGAATCAATTACTGCTTAAAGCGGAATCTGGTGGAGTGAATACGTAACGAAAAGAGAACCATTGGAACGCCCTTTTCTACGCGAAATCACCCCAATAAGGTATTCGAATAGTTTGTTAACTTATTTTTTTTTAATTCTACTTCATTCTATTTTGTCTTGACAACGATTTCCCGGAAAACAATGTAACAAACGGGTCTGAGATTCTGCCTTTTTCTCGCTTCTTTTGTGCGACTACGACTTGGGACGACAGCGTGCCTCGTGGCACGTGCTTCGTCGACCGCGTTGAACCCGCGTGATACGAAGCTGGATAATGCCTGGCGACGTTACTACGGACGGGTTCAACTAGACGTTCAAGCGAGCGATAGCCCCTTTTTGTTCTCACCACCATATCCCGGGTGGCACAACAGCTCACACACGCCCACCACTCGGCTCTGGAGTGTCGGTACTGAGCTCCGGAAATAATTCGAGACCCAGCACCACCAAGCGCCGTAGCGCCCGGCTCGTATCTTTCCCTAGTCGGGTAAGGATATCATGTTGCATAAATGAGCAAATAGAGTGATGCAGACGTACACCAGCAGCAGCAGCAATCCCCGCCATCGCTGCCAACGCTGCAAATTGTTGGCCTGGCGACCTTACCACCAGGAGCAGCAGCAGCAGTAACGAGCAGTAACCCTTCGAAAGCAATTGCAACATGCAATTTGTATGCGATAATGTATCGTTGAATCGCATGTTTCCGCACATTCCTTCGCTCTCTCGCTCCTCGTGGTGCTCGCTTCTGAGTGAGCGAGCTGCTAGTGAGCTGCGTTGGACCTAACCGTAGGAGTTCTGGAGTGCTCTGGACCCGGAGTGCGTGCTAGCAGTTGCGATGACGCTAAAGTACACCGCACCTAGCAGTTGCTGAGCGATACAATCTTGCTGTCAGCATGAACGGTTGCTGTCGGTTTGCTTCGGCTGAAAACTTCTTCGTCAATCAGCCGGCTAATGGGAGGAAACAACATTGAACCTTGAACAGAAACAGCGCTGGATACCGTAACGAAACTGCAGGCCACGGACTAGTTCACGGGAGCACGGGATTTGGGGACTTTTGGGGATCGTGATTCGCTCGTGATCCGTTCCGATTCAATTGAACTACCAGGCGGTCTCATTAACCCAGAGTGGCACATATGTAAACCAATACCTGCGGCGGCACCGAACGAACCCGGTGGCCTGAAGCTAATCAGCCACAAACAGGAGGTATCCTTCCTTTCTCCTTGTAGGTTCCATCGCCCGTTCCGGGTCTCTCCGGTCTCCTTCTTCATGCTGCTGTTGCTAATTAAAAGTCGAACCGCACCGAGTTTGCCTAATTTTCGACCACGGAACACACAGTGTCCCCCTTTCCCCAGGTGCGCTCTGGCTTTTGAGGGGTGAGCGGATTTTACGGCAATCAAGGGACCGATAGCAACGTGTCGCTCGTTCGCCGACCGTCGTCAACAATAACCCAGTGTCTGTGCCTGTGTGATGCAAGTTCTGGCAATCCCTATAGTGCGTCTGAGGGGGCCGGCCAACACTGGCCAAACAGTCACCAGACCAAGTCGGCCAGAGCAGCCAATAGCCAACGGCTGTAATCTTCCGCCGGTGGTAACGCCAACTCCCCTAATCCGGACACATACACCATGTAAACAGAAACAGTCGTCGGACGTTCGTTCGTTCGTTTGCAGTGGCTGTGAGGTCGAGTTTTGCAAATCCCACGCACCGAGAATACCCAGACGTGCCAGTGACAGACGGATTGTGAACACCATGAGCAGCAGCAACAGCAGTAGAAGCGCCATCACTTTGACCTCTGCGTCGGCTTGTAGACCTAGGACCTTGGAATCCAAAACATCCAAAATATTTATCGGAAAAAAGGACGAGCTCACCTTGCTTGCCAGTTTGTGTCTCGTCCGCCAACGCTGACGCTGACGTGCTGGTGGAGTAATCTATATCCCCTGCATACGAATGCGGCCAGCAGATGGAGCCCGTTGGAGGCCCTATTCCCGGTAGGAGTCTCCTTCTGTTCCATGGCACGCACGCCACGGGTGGTGGTGAAAATGGTAAAAACTGAGGTACAGAGAGACACGGAGAGTGGCTTTTAGGCGCAGGAAACTCGTAGCCTTGGTCACATGACAGCGAAAGTTCGGTCCCAGCATCCAACGCCAAACGCGGGCGGATATGGATCCGACAGGACATCGTCCAACAGCACAAGAGAAAGAAAGAGAGAACGAACGGGTTTCCAATTTCCATGTCTAGCTCGCTGCTCGTTGTTTGTTTGTTTTTTAGAAAAAACGTTAAGCCATCCGAACCGTTGAGGTTTCATCAGTCATCAATCGCATCCGCGGTTCAGCCTCTCTTACTCTTAGTGGACAACGCGCTCGCTGGCCTTCCGCCTGTTTTCGTATTCCATCCCAAAATAACTCTGCGGGATAAAAAAAAATGCTGGCCCAGCGCGAGGATTCAATTTCATTTGGTTGAAGATGGAATCGTTGTACTTGTTTCGGAAAGGTCAATTTGATTAGTAAGAGGCCAGAGTGTCTGCCCTCAAAGTGTGCTCGGAGCGATGTTGACATTTTCATTGTAGATTTCGAGAAAGTGTTTCCTCGAATTTAAGAAGCGTTGTAGCCACAGTATCGTAGCATGGAAATATAGAGTCATGGTGACAATATTCACATTATTGTCTGTGGGCATTCCGTCCATCTTCACTAACTAACGAGGTGCTGGACAATATCTCTCTACAGCACGCGATTCGACAATTGCGACCACCACAATGGTGATGAATGTGACACTGCTCTACTATTCATCCCGAGTTTTAGCTCATCATTCAGATTCAGGATTAACGAAACACAAAAAAAATCGTAAAAAATCAGAGAAGGAATCACTAAAACCGTTCTGAGTGTACTCGTTCATCGTTCATCGACGCCAGTCCAGTTTTCTAGCGGATTATTCGTCGCCTGTTGACAAAGTGATAGTTAGCATCGGGCAAAGCCACATTTTTCCCTCACTCCCTAAAGGTCCATAGATAATTGAAGCAAACAGACCGGCGTGTACCATAAAAAAACGCCTTGGCAACGGACGATAAACGCTGCATAATGCTTCGGTTTCGTTATAAAGTCCGGTCTCATTCACAATTCAATTGTTCCACACTGCGCCGTTGGCGCCTCGGATCTCGTTTTCGCGCGCAACGTAGCTTCCATTTACATCGCACCGAATGGTCGAGCGCGCGCGTCCACTTAAGATATGATTTTTTGGGGAAGGAAAAAAAACTCAATGGCCATCCATCCAGCCTGGTCATACCTGGTGGTGGCCGAGTTTGTCGTTCGCAAACACGGCCTAGGCGAAGGCATAAAACATTGACGAGCGCTCACTCGGTGGGCTTCTACATCGCGTGTCGCCCACCGCGGAGGTGAGAAGAAACGGCCGAATACCTCCGACAGGGCCGGAGTTCAACCAGCAGACGGTGTTGGACATGCTCTATCGGGATGGGGTTTCCTGCGTTTTTATTTTTTTCATTTTCATTCAATCTACTAGACAAACCTGTAGACGACTGACGGAGAGAGGAATGATTGGCTTTACCACCGGGATTCGCGGTAAGTCGGTCAACAAGGGAGTGGGGGGCTACCAACGGTGTCAAAGGATTGCAGCCGTTGGTCCAGCCTGCTCGCTGGAGAGAGAGAGAGAGAGAGAGAGAGAGAGAATCCCTTGAACCTTTTTCATTCGAACCAAAAATTCCGTCCAGCAACTACCGACACCCGGGAGTCCGGTGCCCGGTTCGCTAGTGAAGATAGGCGAGGTGCTACATTCCCGGTCTGCCCTTTACGCCACGAACAAAACAAAAAACCTCAGCTCGTGCCACGGCCAATGGACGTCTCTACTCGCCCTCTCTCTCCTCCTCTGTAGATCGCGAAATAGAGACGAGCACGTTCGAGCTTACGCTTGAGATTGAAAGGCGCAATGCGAACGGCTGTCCGCTCGTGCCCAGCCAGCCGCTTGTTTTAGTTTGACTTTGGCGAAACAAAACGATTCACTCGGCTCGATTAAACTACGTCAACTTAATTAAGCCGTAGCACGGGATGCCACAAGATCGGAACAAGCTGACTGCCGGGGAAAAAGATGGTAGCAAATATGTTAACAGTCACATCCGCTGGTTCGCGTTTACTCTCGGCGAGGCTCATTGGATTCCTCGGTTTTTTCCCCTGTTTGAATCGACATCAGTTTACTTTCCAAAGGAACTTACAACATGTACACGGGGAGAAAAGGGGCAAAGGGAACGAAGGAATCAACCTAGGGGCACGCATCGGACGAACGAATGTTTAATCAACGGATTCCACCACACAGAGCGCCCGTGGGGAATGCTTTTCATGTTACGGGCAGTGTCAGTTCCCTCTGTTGGAGCGCAGTGGCGCCATTTTTCTTTCAATTCCCGTATTCCGGACACACTCGATTTCCAGATGGTTGGCGCCTGTTTGGGGCCCTTGCACCCTCTATTAATTGACCAATTACACTCGACTCCATTCGATTCCGTTGGGCCTTCGCCTGGTCGACTGATCAGACTTCTTTCCTGCGCTCATGTCTTGATGTCTTGATTGGGCCGCCGGTGACGGATGAAAATCGGATTT
>NC_064878.1:45204063-45211563 GCF_943734665.1 Anopheles aquasalis | reverse complement strand
GTTGCATCTGGTGGTGATGCTGGTGGTGATGGTGCTACTGCACCGCAATCGCTGCGGCGCTAGAGCATGAATTGGTATGCAAAAAATATGCGCCACACTGTTGAAGAATAAATAATGGTAATTTTTTTTCGCACTCCCTTTTTATCTCTCTCTCCCTCTTTTTTCTTTCTCTCTCTCTCTCTCTCTCCATCACTGCCAAAACGTGTTCATGTTGCTATTCGCACATCTTTCACTCTCGCTAGCACGGCTTCGCTTCAGCCATCAACACCCAACCCAACCCACCCCAACAAGCTCAAGATCACTCCTTCCTGTGTTAACACTAATCCAACACATTGTTATACACTTATTGTTTGGATTTTGCATTCACTCCCCTCGTCTCTTGCCAGCTTGCAACGCGTGCAAGGGGCGTGCATCGTTGTGTGCATTTCAAAAATCACCTCCCATCTCGTACCGGCGAGGAACTTCAAGACCCTCTCGGCCCCTTGGCCGAGATTATGGTATCATCCCCCACCCCCACCCCCCCGCACTGCTACACGTTGCGGTTGTGTTTTGTTCGCACGTTCTACCGCATGGAAACGGAGGAAAAACCCCGCTCTGTGGAACAACCCAACCCAACTGTGATTGTATGCGGAGTGTGATAAGAAAGGAAAATTGTTGGCAAAAGCTGTTCCCGGGGACCACCACCGGCAGCCACCATGACGTTCCGGTGTGGTCTCTTGTGTTCCGTTCGTTCACTCTCAGTCAGTTCAGTCCGCCGCAAATGTCAGCAGATTTTCCTTTAGTTTTTAGTTTTCTCTCGTTGCCGCGCGTTTGTTTCTGTGCGAAACAAGGCGGGAAAACTCTGGCGGAGCACACAACAGCAGCCATTCCAGCGTGCGGTGAAGCAGACGCCTTACATAATTCCGCATGCACTGCGTGAGTTGGTCGGGAAAAAGCCGGGAGAAAGTAGCGTTAAAGATTACGCACCGCGATGTGAAACGAGAACGACATTAACAAGAGGTGCCCGCCATTGAAAGGTGTCGCGACGAATCTCGTGGAACATCTTGCACTAATTCGGGGGGAGGAAAGCGTTATCGTATTTCACTATCCACCCAGCCGGGAAAATGATTCATTGTGCTAGGAGGATGGGCGTGATGTAACTGTGTGTCTCCATTCGAGGGGGGAAGGGGGGGAACCAACATTAGCATCACTCTATTAAGCTTTTCGGCACTAAGCTGCTATTGTTACACACCTCGGGGTGTTATACCATTGTTTTCCGTTGCGCCAACATCTGGTTTCTCACATTCGTTTCCTCTCGTTTTTCATTTCAGGCGTTGGCATCAAATCACGCAAGTAAGTAATAATGCAAACCACAAACATCCACAATTCCCCTTTTCATTGCTCTCTTCCCTGATGATTTTATCATCCTCCCAGGGGAGGGTTGGGGTTTACAACCATGATTTGCTGGTGATTAATCGTAGTGAATCGGTATCATTTGCCGTACCAAACCCCGGTGTCTCGTTAGACGCTAGATGACGCCCAGCGCAACGCAATGCCGAGTAACGACACTGGCAATCCGTCAATCGTGTGGTGGGCAAAGGGTTGAAAAAATGCGGCGAAACAAAAACCAAAATGAATGTCCAAAGAGAGCATAAAGAATGAATAGCTGGTGACGTCGCATGAATGCCACCCAGGGCAGGGTGGGTGGGTAGCAGGGAATGCATCATCATCATCATCATCATCTGCTTCTTCGTCGTCTCAGGAGCTTTCTAGGGATCGGGGGAGGGTTCTTTCCAATTTCTTTGTACGAGCCTGCCTGCATGCACGCATGCAATACTCAAAGGCACCCTTCGCCGGAGCTGGGCTGGGCTGGTCTCTTCAATCAAGCTCTTTGCTAACGTGCATTGCAACCATCCGGGACCATCGTCATCGTAATGATGACACACAAAGGTACGCAAATGTGTCCCCCGAAATGGTCGCTCGTCTACGGGGCTGGTGACAGAGAGGGCAGCCGGTTTCCTGCCAACCAGCACACACCTTCAGAAAGCCCTTTACCACTCACCAAACACATACACGTATCCGTTATGGTGGCCCCGTTGTCATCGTTGTCGTGAGCGATGACATATCCTGGGCATCACCACCCCCGATGTCATTTCATTTGCTTTCATCTCGTCTTTCATTAAAAGTGTAATAAGACCGGAAAACTGATTTCCCTCGGCGATCCTTGGTGAGGTGGGGTGCCAAGGTGGGACCATCCAGCTTCCGTCACCGTCATCGTACGACCGCCCTCGCCAGGCTAAGGAGTTGTCGGCCATTTGCTACGGATTCGTCGACAACGACGTCGACCGTTGGATAGTGGGTCGCCTGGTAACGCCGCCTTGCCTTTCTACTGCTTCGTTTGTCCAGATGCAGAGCAGAGGCATCCTGCTTGCCGTCAAATCTATCGATCGGCGTACCTTTTGCGCAGCCAGTGGTGGGTGTCCTTTGGCTTCCGGTTTTTTGCTCCTGCTGCTGCTGCTCCTCAGCTTTCCCATCCCCGAAAAATTAACACACAACAACACTCGGATGTAATCGGATTCCTATTATTATTGGCCCAGTGATAGATGGATCACTTCTCGCAAGAATGGCGGGTCTCCATTTCGTCTGCCTGGTGAGGAAAGTTTTTCATTCCTTTTTTTTTTTTGGTGGTTCAACCGATTCGGGGGACTTTTGGGATAACTTTCGGTATGCTCGCCCAACGAAACCTTTATCAATTCCCGTACAACTTTGGGATGTGTATAAGTTTCATCCAGACCCTCCGCTAGGAGCCAGCCTGCCCGCACTTTATGGTTGACTTTTGGGCTTCGGGAAACCCCTGTCCGGGGAAAACTTTTGCGATGCGATGATGATGCATCGATAAAATTTGATGAAGGTAACGCACAACACTCCCAGCTGAGCTGCCGGACTTCATTTCCCCGCAGACCATGCGGCGGAACAACGGTTTGAAATTAATCTTTTCAACATTTCACTACATTCCGATATAAATTGAGAGCTGAGGATTGTGATGCAAATGGTAGCTTTGGGGGGGGAAAGGGAAAACAGAAAAAGCAGGCACCGAACAAACCGAAGTAGCTAGGAATCAACCCTAAAGCCTACGCAAAAAAGAGGAGCACGAAAGACACGCTTGCCAAAAAACAAATTGCCTTGCTCAAAGACAGCTACAGAACCGCAAAAGAAATGGGTGAATGAGAAAATATGGCCTCATCTTCGGCTGCTGCTGCTGCTGTTGCTGCAATATTTATATCCCCCAGTCCCCCGATCCAGCCCCGGTCAACCAGGACAGATGTCCGAAACATTTATCGCATGTTAAACATTGAAGGGAATTGAGTACGAAATGTGGGGCGCCTCGGAATTGGTGGCCGATTTGGCCCTTCTGAAAGCTTTCCGAAGAAATGAAAACGTCTGCCGCTCCCTAATCAAGTGGATGCCTAGACGCCGCACCGCCAGCGGTCAAGCGGAGCGAAATCCTAGAAACAACAACAACGACAAGCAGCATCCAAAAAATCAGGAAAAAACCTTTTCCATTCCCTGTGCCGTCTGCTCGGAATGGATGAAGACAATCAGTGCCGTCCGGGCGAGTGCTTCCGGTGAAAATCCGGAGAACCAGACCCGGGGTGGTCTGGTCATAATTTCGATTCGGCCCGGAATCACCGGCGGGCAGGCAAAACAAAGGCGAGCAGACGGGCTCTCCTTCTTAGAAGCCGCTAGACCGAGTCTTTGCCATGAAAAAGGTGTCGAGGGCTTTGGGTTTTTTTAAGGCCACGAACACAACCTTCTTGGGGCCACCCTCTCGGCCTCGGTGATCCTCGAAAATCTGGAAAATGGTACAGACTCTTCGGACTCTCTCTCTCTCACTCTCAGAATGTCAGAAGATATCCACTTGTAACAAAGCAGAAAGTGGAAGGTTATGGGCAGAGGATGAGGAAATGAATTTTTATTTGGCCATTCTTTACCCAATTTTTCAACATTTCTATTCGCATTCCCTACCGGCTTATTTGCCAGGTACCGGAAGGACGGCCCTACTGTTCCTGTTGGTGGTGTCCTTGAAGTCCTGGTGTCTTTGGTAGGCCATAACCAATCAAAACCGACTACTGGGCCACTGTTGCGATGGAAAACACTTCAAATCGCGGCTCCGGGCCAGCTCTGTCTCACTCGCTCTCCACTCCATTACACTCCAGAACCACCCTTCCCCGGTGGCGTTTGAGGTGTATCCAGTACTCGAGCAAACCTGACGCCATTGCTTTTGATTCAACCTACCGATCAACCCCGGATCTTCTTTGCGCCCTATTTGCATTAACATTCCGGGGGTTTTGATCCTGCAGCAAATGGGAGGGGTGGGGGGGAGTTGAAGAGAAGGACGAATGGAAAAGGATGAAAAGCCACCTTCGTTTGATCCGCTTCTCGGAAGATGCTTACTTGATTGAAACACCACTGGATTGAATCCGATCGGTGTTCTCGAGCTGCCAAGTGTAATGCAATACACCACAACAGAGCGCGACTGAGACCGGCCTTGGTTGTGCTACGAGAAGTGCTCCGAGATCCGGAGAAAAAAAGGATATCAGCTTCCGGTAATGAAAATATTGAAAACGACTCGAACCATCGCGTTTCCAGCGGGCCGGCGGCTTGAGTCAATATTTGTTTCATATTATGTTTCTTCGCTTCTAAAACACTTCTGGGAAGAAAAGAACTTTCCGAATGTGTGCCTGACACAAGAGAACGAGGGAATGAAAACGTTTCCACTGTCGGTATCCGCCATGTGCATCCGGTTACCTCCGGGCGGCCACTCGAGGCGATAAATCATTTCCCAAATGCAATTCCAGCATTCGCTTCAATGTGGTCTCCCTTTTCGCAGAAGGAGACAGCCCTTATGGAGCGCAAACAACTGGCCGCTTGCTATTCAGTTGTGATCAGCATCAACAGCCAAGAACTTCCCCCGAGAAGGCAATCCGGGCTCCAGCTAAGCGTAGACATCATGGCGCACACACATCATGGTGTCACGATCCATCATCGCACTTTAGTTGCAATGATCGTCTCCCTGCACCCCGAGGGTTCGCATCTTCCTTCCCTCTTGTTCCACCTTCGGAATCGTTTTATTGAAAAGCACATTAGCGTGCTGTGCGTCACCGTGGAGCACCACCATCCCTTAGCCCCTTGGCGTTTCGAGACACTTTTCACTTCATTTTCGTATCCTTTTGCGCGAAACAAGCACAACACTGGCGTGCTATCATCAATCAAGCGTGTATGTGTCCGTGTCCCGGATAGTTCATTCAAATAAAGGATGTGTGGTGATGTCTTGAACAAGAAGAAGAAGAAGAAGAAGACTAAGCATCGGGATCCATCACAGCATCACTGGTCAGCAGTAACCCTTCCACTCCGGGGCCGATGGGTGTGATATGGCATCTTAATTGAATGAATTTACTGAATTCATCATCATTATCCCCAGCGGGGGGCCTCCAAACACACAAACTGGGCCAAAAGGCAACATGCCACTGCCTCCCGGTTAGCTGCGACTTGTGTTGGTTGCTGTTTATGACCGATCGACTCCCGGCGTGCAGTGCGTACACCTGCGTCACCAGTGAGCGAACTATGATGCTTTCCTTCTTTTCTTTGGTTTCCTAATGCTGACGATGCATTTTAGCTAACCATTTCGTCAAAACCACACACAAACCTCCACAGGTAGCATACATTTATCATCCCTGTTCGCAAGCACGCTGGTCCAAGAGATAAACTATGCATCCACGACGACTAGGAACTGTGTATCATATTCCCTGCTCACTCGCAGTAGCCCCGAGGCCACCAGTATATTGAAAAGAGAGTGATGTACCACTTCATCCATGCAATTGCCGGTCCTTGGTTTACGCCAGTGACGCAAATGAAGCGTTGATTCGCCCAGATCCATCCATCCTTAAGCATCCTCTCCGGGCTGCGGAACACAGCGGACACTGAGGGAATGAAAATGCTGGAAGCAAATGTAAAACATCGCAGCGTCCCTGTTGGATGTACAGCCACGTGGATGGTACTGGTGGCCTCTCCGGTGCCAAGCGGTGCTCATCCATCATCCGCGAGCACCGAGCTGCTGCTAATGCGAAGCGGAGAGTTAGGAGACGGGACGGGGGTCCCGGGACCAATGTCAGTCAATGGGCCAAATGGGAACCATCGTGTGTCCCCACCACCCCGAACCGGGATGCTAAGCAAAACCTGGCTAATCATGGACAGTGTATTTATCATCCCGAAAGCAAAAGGGGACACGGGAGCCGGAACAGGAAGCGAACAGGAAGGAAGGACTTTGAGCACCATTAGAGCACATCACTGACAAGAAAAAGGGGCTGGAAAAGGAACGGAGAACGACGGAGTGGTGATGGCTTGTATACACGAAAGATCAAACCATTCCAAGGGGCGACGTGCGACCGGAGACAGTTGATCCCATCATTCGGCCACGCCACGTCATTCGTATCCGGAATGGGAACTAGGAACCCGAATTCTCGGTCACTACTGGGACGCTCGCACGCTGAGACGGAAAGATGAAAGATGAGGAATTGTCTTCGCGAGTGCTTGCTTCTGGTGCTGCTGCTACTAAGCATCGCGCGGCGAGCGCGTTTCGCCCATCAATCAATCGAAGGGCGGCATCAATTTGGTGACCAGGCGGCGAACGGCGTAACCACCGATAATCCGATCAATGAATCCGCACGTACCAAGCGAGCGAATCCCGAAACCAGCAATTTCGCGTCTCATTTGCTAGCGAGCGAGGACGCAACGAATGGTGGAAGTGCTGAATTCGTTTCCCGAGAACGTCTCCTTTTGTGGGCCCGGTTGGGTGTGGGTAGGTTAAGGTATTCAAATTAATCCGCTAGAATCCGAGCAATCTGAACAATATCGTGTCGCGGATGCGTCATTGTCATCGTGTAGGTAATCCCAAACCACCACGGCCATGGCCTCGGAGTGGATAGATAAGCTTTAAAGGGACGCACGAACCGGAGCATCGAGTCCACTCTCTGATATCTGATATACCGTCGTTCCATTCCATTAGCTCAACTTTGACAAAGCCCTCATTAAGAGCAGGGGACGTGCCGGGGGGGGGGGGGCAATTTATGCTCCAGAGCATTCAACCCATAACTCACTTCTCCCCCGTTCCCCTGCAAAACTGCCATTCAAATTGATATGATCACAGCCATACACTAATCGTCCTGCTCCTGTGTTCCTGTTGCAGTCGCCATGTTACTTTTTTTGATTTTGTCCCAACGCGCGCGCTTTCATTCGTGGCGAAGCTTCGACGCGATGCGTTCGGTGTGCGCAAGTTAATGCTCATTACTGATGCAATTGTTATGCAAATAACTTCTAATTGGCTGCCATCCGGTCTGGCATGATGCGTCCGGTACCGACCAGGACGCAATCGCCCACACGGCAAGGGTGAAATGCACATTTGGATCGATTCGATTTCGTGGCGCTGTGCGATAATGGATTTGCGTTACATGCAGCACAGGA
>NC_064878.1:45186563-45199063 GCF_943734665.1 Anopheles aquasalis | reverse complement strand
GTGCAGTTTGGGCGCTGTGTCAAGACCATATATTCCTCGGACTGCAATCGCAAACACCACAAAGAGAGAGAGAGAGAGAGAGAGAGAGAGAGAGAGAGAGAGAGAGAGAGAGAGAGAGAGAGAGAGAGAGAGAGAGAGTACCTCACAATCCTTTGTACCAAGCTGTGTGCGCTGTGAACGGGAAAAACGCACGCTACTCCCACTGGAGACAATTTCGGTTGTCAGCGAGGCGTAACAACCTTCACTGAGCCCACTATCCCCTGTCGGTCGGTCGCCCAGAACCGGTCTCCTTGCATCGATAAACGGAAATAAACCTTGACTTTATCATATGCGAAAGCGGCCAACGATGAGTCGTGAGGGAGAAGTTTGCTTTAATCATCTCGCGGTGTGGGTGCGTCATTGGAATAATTTCTATTCGGAACGGGGCGGTACTCGTCAAAAACTTGTACCCAATACCGTGTCGCTTCGTATTCACTTCGACATCCTGACGGTCGTCGTCAGTCGGCTGAACGAACGGCTTATCTTGATAATACCGTCGACTTCCGCCGCAACTGGGGGCTGGTTTTTCGGCTAGGGAGGACGGGGCTGAGGGGGAGAGAACTGTCCGGAAATGTCAATGAAGTGGAGCGTGGCCAGCAGGCGAACAAGCGAATCGCAAAATCTGACAAGGCCGCTACGGCCGGACGTGCACCGACTCGGTGATCAGGTTTTGTCGATACATAACTTCACATGCCCCAGGACATCCCGGGACAGGAGATGGGGACGAAGACGGAGAGGGAGGATTGACATTATCGGCAATCGCATGTGACAAAGTTGGTTCCTAAGGGTGCCGCGTGCCCGTCCACCAACCACCAACTCGTCGCTCACGAATCCCAACATGGAAGCTTTATTTCCGTGGAGCTTCACCTTGGGCTGGAAGTCTCCGCAAGCTCAACCAACTCTATCAGAAATGTATAGATACGCTTCTCAAATCAAAGTACGGCGCGCCATTTTTAATACAATCCAACAGGCGCGCAGCCTAGTGGCTACTTTGCCGGTTGGAGTGCCCGAGTGTCCGTATCACAAACAGCAAAGCGGCGAGTGGCACGTGGCTCGCTGTTGACATCGAAAACAATTTTCCATTTCCAGCGCTCCGGTGCAGAACATCCAAAAAAGCCCCAACCTGCACCACTTTTCGGCTCCAATCCGATTAGTTTCCAATTACATCAAATACGATTTCAGTGGTCGCGGCCAGCGGGACACGAGGATCTGTCAACGCGCTTCGGCACACAATGGGAGCGTTTGAAACGGGAGTCCCGTCGGGTCTCATGGGATCGGTTTGTTTGTTGGTCGCTTATCAGGTCGCTTGTTTTGTGTTTCTTTTCTCTTTTTCTCTCTCTTGTATTCCGACGCCGACTGTATCGACTTTTCTGCTATTTCATGATCATTTTCATTAAAATTCGCTTCTGGTGTTCCACGAGATGCTACATTTGCCATCGGTACGTAATGGCAACGCACACTCAATCGGTCGGATTGCATCGTTTCACCGGGAGATTGAAACCCATTTTCGGGCCTACCTTCGACGAGACGTGAAGGACAGCATGAACCTGAGAGAGGGGGATCTTTAAGGCTTATAAGACGCACCACCGCACCGGGGGACTGCATAAGCCGCTCTCGGAAGAAAGACGATTACACACAAACACCGCTTGTTTGGTGAGCCGATCGACCGGCCATCTCTCCCTTCCCCTCGACAGTAGATTATTTATTTACTTTCGATTCGGTGAGTGGTACGCCCGCCCGTGCCGGAGTCGTCGTTGCTGTTTTCATAAACAACAACACTATGCCATCGATACTCAATCATCTCTCGTCGTCGTCGTCAATCTCGTGGAAAAGCCGGCAGATGGTCTGGCCAGAGTCTCCAGTGGTGGTGGTGGTGGTGGCAGGCTGCGTTATTGAATCATCGGGTCGGTACGCAAAGTCGCCAAGGAGACGGTGATAACAAGATATCCTGTGGCCTCTGGTGCAAGCTGTTGTTCATCCCTTTCCAGTCCGGTCGCCTTCTTAGGCTGCGTCGTTGGTCCCACTGGGAGGGCTTGGTTTGAATTTTCCAGTAACTGCACACACGCATACACAGTAACAACAGATACACCGAAGGATCAATGATCATACGGACAACACCGGCACCAGCAGCGGCACACGAGCAGCATCAGTAGCGTATAAGCCTTGGCCCTCTCGATCGGCAGTCGGTCCACAAGAGCGGTCCACCCCTCCCGTTCCCTTCCCGTTGGTCGTTTATTTATTCTTCCGGCTATGATTAGATCTTCTTTTATTGGCATTATCGGGGACGGGGAATGTGCTGAAAATTGGCTTCACCACCTCGCAAGCGCTAGAGAGAGAGAGAGGAAGGGACGAACGGCAGAAGGTCGTTTGGAAGAACATTCGATTTACTTCGAGTAAAGCTTCTTGCGTGCTTCTGCGTACGGCTCTTCGCTTCTGGTGCCTTGGTAGTTGGTTTGGTAGTTAAGTGAGTTGTGTCGAGGGAGGCGATTCAAAACGATGGACATAAAGCAACTGAGACAATCAACACACAGGACACAGAAGACGGTTTTGCGCCACTTTTGTTAACAGATCTGTCCATTTATTCAAAAGCGATTAAAGCCGACATCAATCAGCCAAGCATGTAAGCGGAGAAGTGAAATTCACGATCCCGATTCCGATGTCCTGGCGTAAATGGCGCCAATCCCAGGAAGCAGGAAGCACCACACAAGCAACAGACTCACAAGCACCGAGGAACACGAACACGAGCATCTCTTCGCCGGGAACTTCATTTCCCAAGCGTCATTCTCTCCACAAATGGCTGCATTTGCTTCCGCAGTGGCCATTCGGGACCGTTCTGGAGGTTCCGAACGTTCCGGATGTTGCATTTGAAACAACAGTGCTCGCTCGCTCTCTCTCTCTCTCTCGGGACCAGACCATTGTCGTCGTTTCATGCTGGAAAACGAAGAAGATCCGGAAAATTGCCATCTTGCGTCATTTATTAGTTGCTTCTATCGCTTCCTGGACCTCCTATTCCCAACGGGGGGCGAGGACCTAGCATTCCCTGGACTGCAACTCTACTCTTGTGCCGGGGGCGTTGGAGCAAAAGCGCTGGAGCTGGAGTGGTTCGAGGAAATGGTGACAAAATTGGAACCATCGCCATCGAAAAGTGGATTACCGGGGGCTGGGCGCGTAGCACGGACTTGAGCTCTCTCGCTTCTAGTCCCTTGGCCGCTTGGCCGATCTTGGGTGGCACAGAAGACCCATTTTATTTCCCGCTTATCTGCTGGTGAATATCTTTATGGATAGTTTGAAGAAAATAACTATTTCTTCGGGAGAATCCCGTGCTCGTTCGTTCGCTCTTATAGGTTCGTTGCTCTGGGCTGTGCGTTTCGAAGATCTGAAGCAGAAGCAAGCGCCCAGCGAGAAAGTGAGCGAACGAGCGAACGAACGAACGAACGAAATGGTGTGTCCAATCGTCACCGACCATCGGACCGATTTCGCTTAAAATGAAGCAATAAACTAGGCAATACCCTGCGCTTCGCTAGCTTTTCGTTACAATCGCTGACGGTTAAACAAAACAACACAGCGACCTGCAACACACAGGCAACAAACTAAGTGAGAAACAGTTAGGAACGATTGGAAATGAGTATCTTCCCGGGTGTAGGAGTGCCAAGGAGATCGAGAACGGTGGATCGGAAAGTGGGAAAAAGAGCAAATATCCAGCAACCGAACCGTGTGCACCGCCGAGGGCCAAGAAAGGTTATCAAGACAATCAGAGAGCGCACATTGGCCCCCGCGGGGCAGAGCAACAGAGATGAAAAGCGAAAAGGCGAACCACCTCGCCACGGCGCCAATTTTCCTTTTCGCGGTTAAAAGTCAAAGTTGGGTTGGGAATGGGAAACTTTTCGGCCCCCGCCCACAGTCGCTCGTCGCTCGTCTGCCGAGGAGCAGTATCTCCTCGTTGGTCCGATTGTTGCGCCCGCTACGCTATAAAGGCAAACCCAACAAAAAACCGAGCGGAAAAATTAGGATACAGCCAAAGGGAAATGTAATGGTGCTTGCAATAAAATGTAAATAAGAAAATGAACCAAAATTGAGTTCCGCGTAATGGCACTACTGCGGTGCGCGGTGCTACCAACGATCGTCGGAACTACTGGGGAATGGGAGACCGCGAGTTTTTACTTTTTTTGTGTTGCATAAAAGGACCCTCGTTCTCCTTTTGCCCTGCCGGTCAAAAAATGGAACGTTTCGGTGACGATGAAAAATGCGATGCTCAAGATGAAGACAAATTCCGCTCGCTGAACGGGGCGACCACGGTGTCGCGATAAGAATAAACGAAAACTTTGTCCGTGGCCACACTGACGCCAAGTATTTTCCATCTCTTCTTCACTTTCCCCCGGGTGTTTGCCTCTCTTTTGGCAACGGCTAGCATAATGTTGGCCACCGGGCCCCACCGAAAACATAAGGCCCACAAAACTGTCGCCGACAGTTCGCGCGATTCTGGCGCCCATTTGAGGATGCTAAATGGTAAGTTAAATAAGAAGTCTCAAAAGTGGAACCTGGACCACAAAGGGCTTGGCTGGGCTGGGCTGGGCTGGGAGGCAGACCGCGGAAACACTTGGCCAGCCAGCAAAGGAAGTAAGCCCCCCTGAAAAGACCATGCACTTCCTTCTTTCATTTTCTTTTCCTTTTTTTCACCTTTCTTTCGCTCTCAAATTATGCGAAAATTAAACTAATAATCGGAAAACACAACAGCGTGTAAAGTGAGTGTAACGCGGGGGGACGAGGTGGGATTCAGGACGCGCGGTGACGGGAATTTAATTTGTGTGTAAAGCAGATCACCTAGCGGCTAATTGATGCCAGGGTGCTGGTGCGATTGTGTACATGCTTTTGTCGCCATGCTTTGCGGGGGGGGGGGGGGGGGGGTTGGCTCGCGTGATCTCGCTAATAATGGTAAGTGGCCAATCATCTTTCGGAGTTGGAAGTTTCGATGAAAGCTTTGGTTTGCCCGTTCGTGACCGCCATCGCGCACCATGGGTGTGATGTTGTGTGTGAATCTCTGTTCATTAAAGAATTGAAACCAGTGATGCGAGGTTATTGGATTTCATTACGATGCTTGGAAGGAATCTGGTCCTGGGGCAGATTTAATTGACGCCAAGCATGATTGGTAGGCAGCTGAGCTAATAGGGTATCTTGGGAATTCGCTGGAAATATTTGGTACAGTTACCGTTTGAGTTTCCATGACTCCATGCATGTTTATATGTTTTGATCAATGGACTTATACGTCATAATTTGTCGGCAGAAATTTTTATGTAAAATTTAAAAAAATATGTTGCATTATCTTGTGCTCCACAAAATGGTTTAAACATGTTTTAGTGTTTCTTATAAACCAATAAATATGTTGAATTACATCGCAACAGTTCTCTCGAATTAAGCAAATGTAATGTTGCTAGACGAAGCAGCAACACAATCACAACATATAGAACACAAATTCGCGGTTGTAAACGAATCGAATTATTGATTTTCCATGATTGCAAAGCATTTTAGGTGGAATGAAATAACAAATCGTCGGTTTATATGCTAGTAGCCAAAAAACCAATGTTTTGTTTCATACCATTTCGATATTTTCCTGGAAAACGCGCACTAATGACTATTGTACTGTGCATTCTTGTATTAAATTGCATTATGTTATTTGCACTGTCCAGTTACACCCATAATGTTGCTACATTGTATATGGATTGGATCACTGTGAAGGATTGAATTCAACAGAAAATGGATCCATATTACAGCTGCAACGCCGTGTAGGCAGACAACTAGAAGGGCATCCTTGTCGAATCCCACTCCCACCGATATCGGGGGCCGGAAAAACAGATTCATGATAATACGATGCCAATCCAGGAAATCTGCTCCAATCCCTAGCCACCATGCGAACGGAGAATGTCGGAAGAAAAAGTCATGCTACCAACCAAACCAACGAGAATCTACGGCATGTGTGCGAGCCCATAAATCCATCGAACATCGTTCGCATCATACCGATAGCCTGGGAGCGCGTATACCCATTCACCAGCATCCTTCATCTGGACCATCCTGGATAGGATTCATTACGAGGGCAACGCACACAGGAGCACAGTAGCACAGTGCAGAGTGTCCATCGCTCCACCGCCCTCCATGCCATGGTGGAGAAAGAACGTGGAAAGGTGGAAAACTCGGAGAAAAACTAATTGAATTCATCTTGATCGACGTGAAGAATGATTGTCAAGTTCGTGTGCATAAGATCTGCATTCGTGCCGTTACCAGTGTGGTGCCAATGCTTTCACCTCCTTTCCAAAGGCACGTCAAGGGTGCGCACGGTGCGTGAATAGCCCACCGGAGGAGGAAGCCTATTCCTTGTGGCCTTCTCATCATAATCAGATCAGATGATAGACAGTCTCTCTCTCTCTCTCTCTCGTGCGCCGGAACGAACGAACGAACGAGCGAACCGGTTCACTGTGGCCCTTTTGTGGAACCATCTCCTTAGAGGGGAGGTCTCCCTATCGAGTCGGCCATCTTTATATCGGAATCTATCGATAGCGAGTCACGGGTCCGCTTCCCATGGCAGTGGCTCTCGACGTTTTGATTGACGTTTTCAGAATGGTGGCTACCGTGGTGGTGGGGATGACGGTGGCGATATTTCCTACGATTGCAGACCATCACGCAAACCTGTTGTTGGGAATCGTGCCTTCCTCTTCGGCCTGTTGTGTCGAGATGGAAGAGCATCTCCTCGAGGAAACGGAGAAACTTTCCCGTTATCAAGATGTTTTCGAATATGATAACAGCTTTCGTCCGGAGTGACGTGAAGCGTCAAGCGCCATTGAAAACCACAAACACGAACAATCAGCAAGCGATAGATGACAGTAATTATGGAGAAAAAAGGTTTCAAAGAAGGTATCAGCGCATCGGCATCAATAGGACGAGAGGTGGAGCACTAGAATATGAACCTTTTTGAACATGGTGCCCACCCCGGAAGATGTGCAATCGATACCTCGATCGACACCTCACGATCTCATTAGACAGCATCCTACCTTGTTCCTGGCTCCCTTCCAGCACCATCTTCCGTTAATCTCTCGCTCGAAAACCACAAGCTGGTGGCACTGTGCACTGACCAGTGGTGCCCGGAAACCGGAAACTATGCACCGTGCTCGAACAGAAGCCACGCTGCATCGAGCCGATCCGCACGAAGAACGCCCCAGTTCGTTGTTGATGCATGACGAGTTCAAATGAGCGGTCCAAGTGGTCCCCCCGGGAACCGTGTGACCCCGAGACATTGTTGCCCTTACCTCCCGGCGGGGGACGAACCGATAGCAAAAGTGAAAGCCTATGCCACGTTGTTGCTCATTAACCCGAGAGCGAGCGAGAGCACACATACACCGACAGCCTGCGGTGGTGGTCATCCTGTGGGAAAAGCCTCACGCCGTACACCGGGCTGATGCTGATAATCTTTTGCACCTGACGTCGACGGCCGGTCGGCGATGGTGTCTCTTCTAATCTTGAGTAGTCTCCCCGCGGGGTGTTCACATTCCGGCCACACGCCTCACCGGCCGATCGATCGATTTTCCCATCAATTTTCCACCGCAACGAAGCGAACCATCGGCAGCATCGTCATCTTCGTTGTTCCGGTGAGGTCGAGGGTCGCAGGTCGTGCAGAATAATATGCTGGAACTCCACTTGGTCGCTCATTTCCATTCCAGAACACCGTTGGAGGTTGGTTTGCAACGATTGCAATCCGGCATCGGTCAATGGTAATCGATGGCGCTGGATCGATAACTAACGCACCACCAGCAGCAGCAGCAGCAGCAGCAGCGCATCTCTCAGCCACAAAGACAAAGTGACGACGCAGCCCAGTGCGTATGGTGGTGGTTGGTCAAAGACCTCTTTCATCCCGTAACGGTATTAGAAGTGAATGATTGATTTCCATCCCATCTTCCGGTTGAACCCCCCGGGGGGGGGGGGGGGGGGGAGCGATGCTGGTACGGAATACCAGCGTTACGATAATAACATGGCTGATTGCTGAATGATCCCATAATTCCGGAATGCCAGCCAGCATGCTGCTGCTGTTTTCTCGGAAAATGTGGTACGCTTGGTCCCTTCAGCGACAGGCGGAGCGAGTGCGTTCGTGCATTCATAACATGCTGGTGGTTAGTCCAGGACCGCCGAGGACATTCTCTCCTGTGCTGCCAGCTGCCCAGAGGTCGTATCGAAATTGGATCGTTCAACAAACTCGCTCCAGATCTCGCTACAGTAACCGTTCTGCGTTCTACATGGCTACTGGCAGGTCGCTAAAGGACCAGAACAGGACCTCCGAATGGCATATGGCGTCGATGGGTGTGAAAGGTGTAAATTTTCTCACCCAATACATGCATTTTTTTCCTTTATGAATTTTCCAACAGACCCCAGACATGGTGGCCAGGTGGATGTGGGTGAGCGCTTCTCGTTCTTATCGATCTGCTTCCAAAAGTGCATGTTAAACCCGTTACCCGTTCTCGACCGATGCTCCTACCATGCTCGGGGTGGCTGCATAAAGGAGAAGGGAGGTGCCCTGGATCATGAACAACTAATGCAAAATATGAGCGAACGGAAAACAGCTGTAAAATTATCATAAAAATGACAAAACATCGAGCGACTGAACATGGGCAAGGTGGTAAAGGTGGCGCTCATGCTGGTGCCATGCCATGTTCGAACGTGTAATCACGCCAGTGCGAAGCCAACGCTGACCGTGTGGTTGTCGTGAGGTTAAGGTACCAGTGGACCAGTCTGCCCCTTTGAGCATAAACAAAACTGAAACGATAAAGAGCTCGAGCGAAGACCATACCAGCTGTGCTGGACGATGCACGATGCTCTAGTGGTCCGGTGGTTTAGCACAAGGAAAATAAAATGCGGATTGTCCAGAGCGAAACATTAATTTGCAGACCAACACCAGACCGGCGCTGTGATGCGATTTGTCGTGTCCTCCAACGGGGGGAGTAGCGGCAGTAAACTATATCCGTCCTTCTAAACGTCTTCTTTCCGATTCAACCATGGTGCAGCGATCGAACGACCAACCGAGCGACCCACCGGCGTGCTGACGTGGCCAGAAATCGAAAGAACAATAAAGCGCATTTGAATAATTCCGTTATTATCGTTATTAATATTTTGCTCGCTTTTATAAATCGCAACAACCCGACCGCGACAGTCCACGTCCACCGTTCTCGTACGGCGCTGCTGCTGCTGCTGCTGCTGCTGCTGGTGGCCATGGCGGTACACCTTCGATGGAGCTCGAGTTCTTGATCCTCTTTCGTCCAAAAAGGCAAACAAACCCGTTGGCCACTTGATATGTAAATGCAGCAGCACTTTCAGCTCCGTTTCAACATGCCTGCAACACTCTCTCCCTCCCTCTCTCTCTATTCGGGGCATTGTTTATGCATCATTGAACCACACTCGATGCCCCTGCTACTTGTTACCTTATCTTTTGGGTGCTGCTTAGGTGCCAAAACAACCGTTCAGCCTGGCACTCTCTGTGCAGCAACAACCAGGTACAGGGGAATCGCAAATCGAAATGCATAATATTGCATTATTATTAGGATGTTAGAGCGCTGGCAAGTGTGGCGCTGTTATTGCTGCTTTGCACCGATCCAATTTTTCCAATTTCATTCCACCGCAATTCACGCCTAACACAAGCCACCCGCCAGGACCGACGACGAACAAGCTCTTCTCTCCTCTGCTCGATGCCCTTCTCACATGTGGGTGTAGATGCGGTGTCCTTGCTCGCATTGCGATTTGAAATGTGAGCAAGGCATTTGTGTCCTTTTTCCGCAGTTTCGTCAGCAAAGCCACTGCAAAAATGTGGTTCGCTGCTGCTGCTGCTGCTACTAGTGCTGCAATCCCCTCACAGAAGAGACCTCCTTCAGGGCAAACCGGTACATTCATTTTAGCATTTCATCCATTCATAATATTTTTATTGCCACCAAAGTGTTATTGTTTCCGTTCGCCATGCGTGGTGGTACCAACCACTGTTTCTTGGCCGCTTGCTGCTGCTGCTGCTGCTGCTGCTGCTGCTGCTGCTGCTGCTGCTGCTGCTGCTGCTGCTGCTGCTGCTGCTGCTGCTGCTGCTGCTGCTGGTGAAAGAGTTATGACAATGCGACTGAACGAACGAACGAACGGAAAGGAATGGAGGAGCGACCCGATCGCATTAATAATCCGTGGGAGCCTCGGAGGTCGCGATGCACGCGCTCCATGGCCCAACAACAAATCGACTTTGAGTTCGTCTTCGTCTTGTGTTGTTGAGCTGCGCGCTGCCATTCACTGCTTCGGCGTCTTCATGTGTGTTGTCCGCATTTTGATGCATTTTTCATGAGACTTTTTCACTTTTGTTTGGACTGAAGTTCATTGGAGGATATTTTAGACACGCTGTTCGCGAAATGTTTAATTAGTGATTCGCTTCCCGCGCCAAAAATCGATTGTATCGGTTTCCTGTGCTGATCAGTGCTGAATAGTAATTGGCGTCTTTAAGTGGCACTGCTCAGCTGTTATAAAAGCAAATTAAATGAACTAGTACACAAACCATCAGTCACTCTAATGTGTTTTAGATAACTAACGATTTGTTTTTTTCCCTTTCATTTTTCCAGATTCCCTAACAAAACGGAACGCGTCCGGATTGTAGCCGGATGTTTCGCCGGACACCCCGAGGACACCGTAATCATCCTGCCCCGGGGCCGGGGCCGTCCTCCGTCCTCCTATGGGCAAGTGTGCCTCGAAGCAGCCAGCTCCCGGACTGAACGAATTTGGTAGCGCGCCGTATCTTGCCATCTGCAGCGAAAATGACGTCCTCTACATCAATGTGGTACGTACCTCTGGCTCTCCGCCGTATATACATTCCTCATTTCATCCAAGGTGAAATAACATCATGTTTCATAACATGTTAATCATCCTTTAATGAGGGACCGAGCGACCAGAGGGAGAGACCTTCAATTGAAAGCTCTCCCTCCCTTCGTTTGGATTTTCTTTTGCGAACAAATTCATTTTTTCCATCGGCGCAGTAATGGCGCAGCCACAGAAAGTAATAACGTTTCGCACCCCTTTCCACTATGCTGCTTGGCTCCACTCGCGGACTAATCAAAAAAGTGCGACCACGACGACGGAGACGACGAGGCGTCACTAGTCCATTTCCAGGGACCTTGACGGTGGTTTCTATTGCGGTCTCTCTTGCACAATGTCTTAATACCAGAAGATCCTCGAAATGCAGCGCAGGCACGCCACGGTACGGGGCCCCTCCCCATACTACGCCACAGATGCATTAACTGCGGTTGCCACCGTCCTCTGCCGTCTGGGGGAATATTGCTTCGCTTACCCATTATACGGCCACGGTTCACACCTCGACACCAGCTCCTTTTTCGCACCAGCTCTGTCACAGTCACTTCTCTCTCTCCTTCAACCTCCTCCTCATCGGTGCCCGGCCACTTTGGCTGGCTCCGCTTGGCGCGGCCACTGATTTTCTTCGCTTTTCGCTCGCTTTGTGTGCCTTGCGGAGACGACGGCGACTCGGGAGGTGCAGTGGATGACGCGCGGTTTCGCCACATCCATCCGGTGGCGTCGCGTGGAAAGCAGATGGAAATTGAAATTCATTGAAAATTGGCGGTTTCGATTGCCGCTAATTGAAAATTATGCGCTATTAAAGGATTAACCGCAACAGGGCAGGAAGTGAGTGCCAGCACGGACCACGGGACGGTGAGCGAATGTCTCACTTCGCTTTGTGGACTGTTCAGTTTGAGGCGAATGAAAAGGAGTAACATGATGGTGGCTGCTTTTTTGAAGCTACTTATATGAGCTTCCGGAAGTACCTACACGTTTTATGAACACTAGACTTCAATTTATTTTATCAGCAATACATTTCGCAGACGATCAATAAGCGAACAGCTAGTAGTTCGCTCTTTGAGAATCCTGGGCTGTTACTTTATGTCCTACAACATTATTCAATTTTTGGCGGATTTGCAAATCAAAAGCTGAATCATGAGGGTAAATTCTAATTAAAAAAATCGTTACAAAAGCCATTGCTTCAAGAGACTACGCCTTCGTCATTAAATATGGTTAAAAAAAAGAGTCTACTCCTTCAGAGACATCCTTTGGAATCCTCAGAACTATCAAAGAGCTTTGACTAATTGTGCATTCCTTAAGCTCTTTGGAAACAATAAATGGCGTTCAAGCTTCTCTTTCATTCCTTTACGCAACCAAAAATGGAATGCAAATCCCTTTTCTGCATCATATTATCCTTGCCCTTGCGGAAAACTCTCACTAGATGTCGCACACTGACTCCTCGCCATCCAGAATGATGAAATTTTCCAGCGCATGCGTCCACCGCAACACCACAGAGAGAACAACACACAGTATCCTAACCCAGCGACACTTCCAGTCCAGTGGAAGTCGCACCTACACGCAGACAGACAAACACGCATGTTCTTCACCTTCCAGAC
>NC_064878.1:45164063-45176563 GCF_943734665.1 Anopheles aquasalis | reverse complement strand
GAACCTCGCGTCCCAGCAAACCGATACACCGACGCTAAAGGATTCCCATAACAATCGGTCCACGGCGGTCGTGGGAGGTGATGAAGTGACGCCCAAAGCGACACCACCGGTACCGAAACCTCGAAAGATACTCCCGGAAGCTTACGAATCGCCCGCCCTGTCCCGCAAGTCTGCCCGCAGCAATGGGCGAATGGCAAGGGCGGAATCACTGGACACGCTGTCACCGTGTGATTCGATCGCTTCCGATGATTTTATGCTGGACTTTGACTGCAACAGCAGCATTGATTCGATTGATCGGTAAGGATGCGTCCTGGTGGCTATTTGAAGGAGAGTGAATTAGGATCTTAATTAGAATTTCCCTTCTATTCTAGGGCTGCACGATCGAGCGTTGGCGGCAGTGCAACGGGGCTACATTCTCTGGATGGGCTGCAACTGTGGAACGAGCTGGAGAACAAGGGCGGACACATCATCCGCGAGTGGAGCACGTTGCTGCGCAGCAATCCCACCCCAAGCGGCCACAACACCAGTCGGGAGAGCATCACGTGAGTAGTAAACTATATTATTTACGCTCTCTTGGAACATCAAAAAAGGGGTTTACTCAAAAACCCTCTCGATGACGAAGACGGTTAGATTCAAATGTACCATAAAGACGAGCCATAACCCAGATTCAAGCAGTTTTCGAGCAGAGCACCCAGCTACAAAAAAGCAGCATGAGCATCGAAACATAAAAACGTGACTAAAAATCATTTTTAAAAACATTTCAATAGTTTCAAACACTTGGGTGAAAAATATTAATGTCTAGATCGTTTCTAGTAATTCTGTAAAATTTACGGTATCATGGAAATTTAAATAACCAGAAAAATATTTCTATGGGATCCTGGCACGTTCCTTCTACTGGTTTACTGACATCATCTCCAGCCAATTTGGAATTGTTCCACAAGTTCCACGATACTAAGTGACTTCGTATATACATTTTTGGCCCGAAGGTTGCATGTTTTCCTACCGATTCCTATCGCTGTGCCCACATCAGAGACAGAACTCCACCATACTGAAAAAACTGCTGAAATATCACACGGGTGTAGTTTTCCCACTCGACATTTTCTCAGTTTTCACTACATTTTCAGCAGTCTACCCAAAAATATGTCTCCGTTTTTGGGTGAAATTCAATATTTACTTGGAGGGAAATATTCAAGGTACCGGTACTTCCCCGAAGGCCTACCAAATTGGCTTACCCTTTCGCATGGTTGCACTAATCCACGCACCCATAGACACCGGTGGAAGCGGCGGATTACCGTCACCCTCATTAGGGTTACCCCATCCCCTCACGCACCTCACACCAATCTGCTTAAAGACTGAAAACCCTCTAGGCCACCCAAAAAGATGCTCCATTTTACGCAGAACCGGCAGAACATCAACACAACACAATCGGTTGTGGTCCCGAACAACCATTCGCGAATGGAAAGTAACGGTAATCGGGTGATGAGGCAGTTCTGAGTGTTTTATTTTTTTTGCCGGGCAGACACAAGCCATTCCCTGAGTAGATGCGAAGATCTTAAAACATAATGTTCGACTAAACGCACCACCATTTCCCGGTGGGGTAGTGCCCCGCAGACAGACAGACGCAATCAACGACGCGTCGCGTTGGAATGGAATTGTTGGAGCTTCCAGTGTTTGTGTCGCCCCCTCCCGGGAGGGAGGGTGTAAGTACTCCCGCCATTTGTGGTCCATTTCCCGTTTCCTTGGTGGTACGATTTGCGTAAGGCTCAGCGCATGCCACGAGTTTTCCCAAAATGAGCAAACAGGCCGCAGCGCGCCTTGGAGACCGTAACTAATAACGATTATGATATCCGGCGGCCGTGCAGCGATCATCGTGCTCGTTCTACCATGCTTTTGGCTAACTGCGCGTCGTGCCCCCCTCGCATGTCTGGTGTGGATGATCATCATTGTTGGCGGTGGGTGAGAGAATCGCTTAGTGGCGCCCTGATTGTGTTTACTGTTATGTGACGAACTGGGAGGGTGGTGATGGCTGGTGTCGCAATTGCACCTCGTGTGAAAACGCAATTAAGAACGACGTACAGGGCTACAGTTATACCAAACACCAAACCTTTTTTGATTCTTGAACTATGTTCGGAGCTCCGACGGAACCAGCAGCCAAGGGTAAGGTTCAATGTCAAGCTTATCGTTCTACTCCCCTTGATGAACTGTTAGTTCTAAATCTAAAAAAACTGGGAATGCATTTATGCAAATGTCTCTCACCTGCTGCAGACATTCCGCGGGGCACCATAGCCTGCACTCGGAAGTGAGAAACATTTCCTTCTCGGTGACTAACTCTTCTTCACGCGACCACTAACAGTGAAGCAATGGGCTGGTGCCCGCGTCGCGACTCTATCCGGTGCCCTTGTGCTACTTTCACCTTAAAGCACCGCAATTCTCCCGCGACAGGGGTGGCAGAATTCGAGCAGAAACCGCGTCAATCATTGGCGCGACTCGTGCCACCGCCGCAACGTACGAGCGGAGGTCTCTGCAAATGCCGCAAGATAAAGACGATCGTCTACTGCCGTTGCCTGGCCGTTGCCGGTGGCACGCATACCAAAAGGGGTGGCCCCGGTGGCACACGAAACATCTCTCGCTTGACTGGCTGCCTGCATTAACCTTTAGCGGGCTGGCCTCACAGAGAACCCCGTTCGCCAAAAACGGAACCACTGCGAGGTCACAGTCCCTGGCCACTGGTGCAGTCGGTGTGTTGGTGGAGCTGAGCCACCCTGTTGCACCATTTCGAGGATATCTTCTAAGAATTCTTGGAGCAATGCACCGAGTCTCCGAGACCCCCAGAAGGCAGAAAAGGAGCAGAAGCAGCCACGCTCAACTATTGTAAACAGAGGCTTCAGGTCCCCCCCCCCCCCCCTTTCCTAGCCTGGTATATAGCTCATTGCGTAGACTTCAGTCGCTGCTATACCAATACTTTCTCGCAAAGCCACTAAACCATCCACACGAGCGGGGGGAGGGCTGTGTTAAGCCCACGGCAAGCCACACGCGAGATCAATGAGTCAGCATCAGCGTGGGGCTCGCACTCGTCGTGGGGCGCTCGTTCTTTGGATTCCACCGTCCCGAACCCGAACCATTCGTGGACGTTCTGCTGCCGGGCTAACCCGCGTCTCGCTCTCTGTCGACGACCGCGACCACGACCACGGTGTCTTCTGTCCGATCTGGACGCTGGACGTTAGTGTACAGTGAGAGAGAAAGAGGGTTTGGTAAGTGATCAGTCGCTGATCAGTTGCATCCAGCAAATAAAAGAAGGATTCGTGAATGAATAATCAGTTGTGTGGAGTGTTGTAGTGATGGTAGCGAATGAGGGCAAAGATCACCTTCACGGTCAGCTGTTTTCGTGAGCAACAAACGACGAAAGAGAGCGAGCGAGCGAAAGAGAGAGATCGCGGTGGAAACGAAGAGGTGGGGATGAAAGAATTCGATGTGCCTTCGCGCGTGCCACCGCGTGACGTGACACCGTGAGTGCAAGGCCACCGCAAAGCAACAGTGAAAACCCTTTTTCTTGTTCCCTTCCCCCCTTACTGCTCACGTGCCTCTCTTGCGTCCTATGCTCGTACGATCTCGTGCGCTGCTGTGGTGGTGATCGCCATCGTGTGCCGTGATCGTGCCGTGTTTACGAAGTGCATTTTGACACGCTGCCATGGCGGATGGATGCAGTTGCTGCAGGTGCAACGATGCGCTGGTTTCGGTTGCACCAGTTCTTTGATTAATTAAGTGTACGCCACGACGAGTAGCGAACTAGCTGCGGCCTGATCGCGATCGCGATCGTGATCTTTGGAGACAATTGTTTGATTAAGCCAAAAGCAAACAGTGGGAAATTTGGTGTCCGGTCTGTGACGATCACTTTCCAGGCGAGTGCTATCGAAGTGTAATCTCTTCAGTTCTGTCTGCCTTAATTTGATTTGACAAGACAACTGGGCTGTGTGCGTCACAATCTGGTTCATATATTGTGCCTCAAGAACCCAGCAAAAACCGCGATAACCACAGCCACGGTTCGTGGCAGCCATAACAGTGATGAGACAAGAGGCAACAACCAGAGAGACGAAGAGACCGTTGAGAAAGGTGATGATCATGATCGTGTTGATGATGATGATGATGATGATGATTGCCCTCGCCCAGAAGTAGCGTGTGCAGCGCATGGGAAAAGACGAAAAACTCGTTTCAAGTGCGTCTCAAGTTTTCTTCGTTCTTCTTCTAACCTCCGCTTTGCCTTATGCTCCGTGAACATCGACCGCATCAACAGCAGCAGCAGCAGCAGCAGCAGAAGATACCTGAAGCCTTCCGATGCGGGGCATGACGAGTGAGAATTGAGCAAGCAATCAGGCATCATTCAACGTGAAGCTTTCGGCCACAACGAACCAGCCAGCCAGCCAGCCAGCCGGTCGTCGGCAGTGCGCGAGTGAGAAGCGAGTGATCGATTCGAGGGGGGTGGCGTTTCCGAAGCCAAACATTGCTCTCTGTGGTGATTCCGCAAAACGCAGTGACCGCATCTACAACGAACCTCTTGCAGCAGCATCGTGCCGGGAGGGAGAGAGCCGCGATCGAACCGCAATGAAAGATTGTGAAACAACAGTGGAAGGTGGTGGCGTCGGCGGTGGCAGCGCTAGTGGTGGTGTTCTGTCGGAGAAGAGGCCCAACAACCCGGCACCACACGGCAACAATGGGTAAATCATCATTCTCCACCCTTCTTTCTGGCTAGCTTTCTGCCGTTTTCCTGTTCACAACATCTTCACGGGATGAGGCATGTTTCCTGTCTCTAGGGACTCTGCTCTTGGCCGACTCTACGATCCACTTCGGGATCCATTCTATTCAAATTTCATCCTCTCCCCCGAGAAGCCACTCGAACCGAGATTTCTCAATCCCACAACACACTCACACGTGCCGTGCTGTGGACCTAAATGCTAAACATCGGAACATGCTGCTCATTCGAGCCCAACCGAAACCGAACTCATTAATTAGCCATTCGCATGGTGAAACGGCTAATATGCATTTCGCCACAACGGGAACACCACGCAGCACCACGAAAGTGAGAGAGGAAAGTTGCCACACTTTGATAATGATTTGTGGATCCCTCGAGGCGCCCTCGCAAGCAGAGAGAACTCTGATTAGTCTGTCGTGTCGCTTCGCGAATGCAAACACATAAGTCAAATCATTAGACATCGAGCGCTCAATTAGGGCGTAGCCCCAGCAGCTGATAGTGATACGCGGGAAAGACACGATCGATCGCGCTCCATGCATCCTTCGAATGTTTTTTCATGCGCTAGATGCTGCTGCTGAAGGCCAAGCGGGCGCTACCCTTGTTATCAGGGTGTGTTGTTGTGGCGGCATCATTTCAATGTCGCGTGCAATTCACGTGCCAGACGCTGACTGTTAAATGCTGAGAGGCCGATTATGTAGTTCCGATTTTAGGATCTCAAAAGAATTGTAGATCATTCTATGACTTTGTTAAGGTTAAGAACGGGAAGAGAAACTATTTAATTATTTCATTTAATTATTTAGTTAATGATTTTTTCGATCAATGTCAACGACTCTTTTGACCTTAATGACTTATTCATCTTTTCTATTCTATTCTATAAACTAAATAATAACAAATTCCGAGATTTTTGCAATTTAATGATTTGCAAAGTTAACAAAACAAAGTTGAGGTTTACGTTTTGTGGGTGTTCATGATATGATTAAAATATTCTGGCATATTTTGTATTTAAGATTCACTTGTCTGGTTAAACATTCTTGAATTTACAGGCATTACATATTTGTTGTTGACTGATCAGAATCAACAATTCCGTAAAGGACATAAAACACAACATTCCTTCTCCAAAACTCAGCTCAATGCTCAATAAGGTAGCCTTCAATCACTTCCTTATGGTCAGCCCCCGGACCAAATGCTACTCTCTGTGGCATCAACCATCGCTGAGCCAGTAAACCATCGCGCCCGAAACGAAGGTCATACGATGCGGTTGACCCCGCACGGACAGTGTCTTAACTCACCGCCACGCACACACCTGTTATGGTATCGAGCGCGTTGTCCTTGTTACGACGAGAAAAGACTAAAAAAAAAACGAACACCGAACCCGTTTCGACAGGAAGTGCCGGTCGATGAAAGCTTGTTAATGCGATGTTTTGTTTTTGTAAAAAGAATTGCCGCCGGAGAAACGGGAATGTACAGCACGCTCACCGATGCATTCCTGCAACATGATCTACTGCTGTGCTGCTTTAATTGGAGCCGGTTAAGACGATCATATTTCCCGTCACTTCATTTTCATACCCCCGGGAATCACACACAACAAGGAGAGAAAATGCAACCAACTAAATTGAGACCAAAAAGGGGGTGGGAAGAGAAGTTCATTAATGTGGCGTGTGTGCTATAATGAGCAAAAGTGTGAAAATCCCTCCAAACCGCCCCCCCCCCCCCCCCCTCCATCGCTCTGTTCAGTTCGTCAAATCCCCAGGCGTCCGAAGCGCACCGTTGCGGATTGAGTAATCGATAAGCTTCCGCGATGCACAACCCGCTGTGCAGAAATGAGTTCCCTTCCTCCCAAAATGCCGGTGATCATCGTCTTGAATCGATTAATTTTGCCACAATTTATCTTCGCAAGTGTGATCATCACCGGCGGCAGCAAAAGTAGCAGCAGCAGCAGCGATGTTGGAATGAATTTCCGGAAAGCAGCTCAGCAGCGATGATGATCCAACGATCGCTCACACCAAACTCGGTACTGACCTAGGCCACGGTGGCTGCACTCTGGGCAATCAAATTGAAACGATTTTCCATTTTCGCCGGCAGCGGAAATGGAAACTTTTCCAGCAACCTCATAAGATCATGATCATGAGGGCGGCATGAACGGGGAGGACCACACATGAGACCACCACACGAATCGCGGTCCTCCGGCGTCGTGGTGCGATAACGCGCCATCAACCAGATGCTGATAATGATTATTGATTAAAAGGGGGACGAGACCACATTATTTCAAGAAGCGCGCCAGCGACCACTTTCTTCGCCTGTCTGCTACACGCTTGCTCGCGTAATACACATTTGATTTCGAATTCGAAGAGGGAGGTCGCCGGGCATGGAATTTTCCGGACTCACTTTTCCAACCCACAATGTCACGGGGCGCGCGTGAAAAGTGGTGTACCTGCTGTATGTGATGCAACCCGTGCTCGTATCAAAAGTAGACGTTAAATGAGAGAAGCCCCTGATCACGCTGCGTGAGCATTATCGTCCACCAAACGGACAATCCATTAATTTTTCCGTTCACTTTTGGTTGACTCCGAAGTGAATTGAACTACGGAATGTATCGTCAAGTCGGAAAAACCTTTTCGGGGCGCGGCCTGGCCATAAAGCAGCATCATAAACTCGAGCTCGATCCCTTTAGCCCATTTAATGTCCATTTTTAAGGGTCTTTAACTGTCCGCCAGAAATCCCCAGCACAAAACATGTAACCTCACGCATGTAACGAACGTGCTCGATCACCAACCAATCGGGACAAGACATTCAAAGAATTCGTTTCCTATATGCTGCCGAAGGGAGGGGGGGGGGGGGAGCTGCGACAGACAGACAACAATCGTTCCGCCCATTCCACTAAACCATAAAGCAGCTGTGCGAGCTGTGTGCAAATATTTAAACAATTTATTATGACGACGGATGCGATGGGTAACAAACGGCTGCACTGGGAGAGGGCGGTGCCACATGGATTGTCGTCGGTTTGGCTGACGACTTCAAGGCGGCACCGGGAGACTACCCGCGCTCGCTAGATGAATAAACATTGATTAACGTAAACGCATTTTAGCGTCTTACTCAACCGGCTGCTACCTTCTTTGCTGCTCCGCTTTGTTTTGTTGTTGATGATGGCGTTTGTTTCATTTTGGGGCGGCCACTGATGGCTAATCAGCAAAGCAATAGGAACACCCATCATTCAAGAGCAACCACGAAGCCTTTCGCCAGTTTCGTAGCGTGCCGAATGATGTGCGCAAATGATCGTACAACAATTCTTAGAATGTTAAATGAGACATCTTACTGCCTTTGTTGTTTGGCGAGAGAGAAACGGACAGCCGAAAGTGTGTCCCACACTCAATCACAGGCCCCCCAAAAACGCTTGATGACGCTAGCCTTGCTCGAGAACAAGCGCAAGCGATCGCGTTTAAAACCGCGAAATGACCGATCGTATCCACGCGGATTGCTGTTGTTCCTGCGCCGACAGTGAAACGCTAATCTGTGGATCTAACAACAAGCGGTGGACAGCGTGAATTGATAAAAATAAATCTCACACAAACCATCCCGCTCCTACTCGAAACAGACACACGTCGTCCGTTTAGACGGTTGACTACGACGTTCGTTTCCTTTTTCTCAACCGGCAGCTCGCGCCGAAAATGAGCCGGTGTGGCAATGCTTTGTTGTTCTGCAACGCTTTTCCGATGAGGGGAAAAGCTGTATGCAGAAAATAGAGAAAATAAAACTGTGATGCAGCAGCGGCCGATTGGCCGATCAAAACCTATCCACCACACGCTTCAGTTGTTTCGATTAAACTGAAGATGATTTCTCATCTCATCTCAAGGTCCACCGCATGGTGCAACCGATGGAAAGCCCTTGGCGGTGCTCTTGGTGGACAGCTATTATGTTATTGTTTTTTGCCCACGATGAAATCACTCATGTGATAAGGAATCACGCAAGAATCCATACATTGTGGCGGTGTGGCTTCCGAATTCGAAAGTGGAAATCGAATCCCTCGCGCGATCGCATTTAGCACCAGCAGCAGCATGTTCGCGATATCGCGCACGAACGTCCATCCATCTCAGCCTCCCGCGGTGGTATTAGGACAAGCCGGCACGCAAGGTTTCGGCGTGCGTTCTTCGTGCCCAACGCACAGCCCATCACCACATACTTCCCCTTTTTGTGCCGCGGCCGGTCACGCTTTGGCGCGAGAGTGAATCATCGCAGCGCGTTTCTCGCGGACCTCCTGATTTCGTTATTTATGAGGGATGTGTGATGCGGTGCGGTACGATGCGATGCCTTTCCTTCCTTCCTTCGCTTCCTTTGCGTTCGCATTGTCATCGTTTCGCTTTCATCTAACAAATTTTCTCCCATTGTTTTCAAATTCTCTTTCTAATTTGGAGCGCAAAAACAACACATTGTTACCGGAGCGACTGGGATTTGGATAGGCCGGATTTGGCTCGTGGCTTCTGAGCCATATGGCGAGCGAACGAATTGCGGAAAGGAAATGCATGCATGGAAAGGCATTTTTCGCATGAGATGGGTCTCTGCACTTTGCATGTGCAGTTGCTATGATAATTATGGATTTAATTTGTGCACCTTCATTTTCTTTATCACAACTTTTGGCTGGCATTTTTAGTATGATCGCTTACCAAAGTATGAGACATTCTTAAGGCTTTCATAGTGTAGAAAGTGACTAAAAAGATGACAAACACCTGATAATGAAATGAATTGCTTATACCGCGGTTATACTACTTTGGTAATCAGCTGGCTGGTAAGCTTATCAGCAACCACTACTAATAGACATCAGCTGCTCTGTCAAAAGAGATGTTTCACTGTAAAAAAAAGCACACAGCACTGACCCTAAAGTGCCGGCACTGTCCACAGACACACCCATACAGCTGACTGCGTGACATCATCTTCATCTCCTTCAGCCTGTCACGATCCTTCGATCGACTTTTCCAACCTCGCCTACCACCAACTAGCTTTACGCTCTAACAAATGCCCCTCGGGGTTGGGTGGCGCGTTAATATGTTTGTCCATGAGGGAGGAAGGGACGAGGACGTGAAAAACGCGGCGAAGCAAAAATGATGTTCCCTCCGCTGCCAAACAGTGCGTACCAGACCCGTGCGCTGCCTGCGGACACCTCATAATACAGCAACAACAGAAACAACACAACCATGCGCCCCTTGGCCATTTTCACGCGAGCATAGGCAGCAGCACCGAGGATGATGATCACTGGCGGTGGTAGTAACCAACTACTATGGCACACGGAGTGGAGTGTAACCCATCATCACCATCATCATCATCGCCGCCGTCGTGATCATTGATTACTCACTCGGCGAACACTCGCTTCGCTGTTGGTGTGGTGTTCATTCAGAAAGGTGCGTGCGGTGCGTATAGCCTCACCTCCCGCTCTCTTCCTTCCTTTCTCTCTCTTTCTTCGTCGTGGGCCACCACCACGAAAGGGTTTCTCTTATCAAATGTGGATGCGCTCGAACGCATCCCATGTCACAGCCGGCCGTTTGCTGTTAATGCCGGTCCAAGCGAAATTCGAAACAAACCCCCCCAGTGTGAGGGAGAGAGAGCGAGCAAGAGAGACAGGCAACATTGAGGAAAAATAATGCTGATCCAATACCACCACCCCCGGGTGGAGGGGGTTAAATGGTTGGATGGTTCGCGAGCGCACAGCAGTTCGCGCTCGGAAACTCGGTGTACGCACCAGAGCTACAGGCAGTAGACTCTGGTCTGCTGGTCCGGTACGGTCGTCCGTCGGTCTCTTCGTCGGTTTGTTGTTTACGTCGTCGAAAAGGAGACAGAGAGAGAGAGACAGAGAGAGAACCGAGCAGAGAAAGAGAGCTTCCCGGAGAATCCTTTCAAACCAAAAAGGTTCTCTGTCTGACGTACTACGGACCGGAAGTCCCGCGAACAAGTGTTGGCCAACGAGTGAAATTTCACTCCTCCCAGGGGTTGTGCTCTCTATCGTGGCTGTGTTTTGTCCCCGAACGTACTCGTTGTATACTACTACTTACACGCGACAATACTCCACAAGTTACGAGTAGTGTCCTAGTCGCGAGTTCCTCCTTAAGTTTCTCCGGAAAACTCGCGTTTCTCGGAAGTGGACTCGCGAAACCAGCCGACCGACCGACCGACCGAACCAGCCAGCTGTGTTCGGTGCCAAATCTGTGCGAAAACGGTGGCCACGAGGAAGCCTGTTAAACGGGGGGGACGGTGTCTCGTATTTCTAAGTGGTTGGTGGGTGGTTTAGCACCACCCGTTAGTGCTATCGACCCAACTGCCTTCGAGGCGCCTTTGTCGTTGAAGGTTCGCTGGTGTGCTGCAGTGCAGTTTGTGTGGTTGGCTCCAACAGAAAGAGGGAAACCTCACGTGGCTGTGATAACTGTGATAACCTCGGTGTTGGTCCCCTTTTTCCCCCCAAAAAGGAAGGAGGCTTAAGGTTAAGGCCAGCGTGATAAGAATTCAGTGCTCCACCGAAGCCAGTTCCTCGGTTCACCAAAAAAACGAGTCGGCTTCAATTTGGCCGAAAGTTTTGTCCGCGAACTCCGTGCGCGTGTGTGTTGAGAGGCGGAAATCGATATCACCATCCGCGAGGCCACGTTCATTCAGTGGCGGCAGTTGTTATCGTTTAAAGCGCAATCGATACGATCAACAGGAGGAGACGCCGTTTTTTTCGGAGGGGGATCCATCCTACGAGCAGCAACAGGGGGATTGATAAGAGAGAGAGAGAGAGCGATAGAACCGTCACAGTGCAACAGGCTGGCCGATACGTTTCTGGCCTCCGAAAATAGTAAAGGGGCCAGGTCTCCCTCGATGATGCCACAAGTTGACCTAGTTTATCGGTATTAGTGGTCGTCTCTCCTCGGTTATGGCCTTGTTGAAGCGACCGGAAGCGACAAAACATTCGATAAACGTTTTGTAGTGTCGGTGTGAGAGAGAGATTCGTTCAAACGAAGGATGCAATCGGGAAATGGTTCCGGTTCACCACCGATCGGTGCCCGACGGGTGCGAACGGATCTGCACACCTCGGAAAACCTTTACGTACAGTCGATCGGTCGTTCCCGGTCGAACTCCCCGATGCATGCCGGACTGCTGGCACGCCATGGCCATCGGAAGGCGGCCAGCGAACCGAAAGGAATTCCCGGTGGTCCGGTAATCGGTGCACCGACATCTCTCGTATCCTCATCGTCGTCATCATCATCAACTGTGTACCTGAGTGTGCCTGGCGGTTGCAATGGCCGTCCCAGTGCGCCCACAACGGCCTCAACATCCGCACCTCACCATCCGATTCCGTATCGACAGCGTAGCAGTAGTAGTGGAGCAGGAGGGGTTAGCAGTAGAAATCCAGCGAGAGTTCATACGTTGGCCACTGTTTCCGCTAGTGCCGTCGGTGGTTCCACCACGAGGTTGAGTCCAAGTCCTTGCCGGACAAACGAGCCGGCGCCCAGTGGGATCCATAATAGGTTACTATTGATTGTTTGAGTTGTTTAACTTTTTTTCGAAGCCACATAACTACATTCATGTATCCTTTGCTTGATCGCTTTACTGACGGAATTCATCTTCTTCTTCTCTTCCCAAACCAGATCCCAACTACCGGCCAGGGCACGGTTGCTTACACGCCGGCTACAGAACAATGCAACCCCGACGAATGGTTCCGAGAGTCCGCGCTCCATCGACAGTTTGCCGCGGCGAACGTTCTCGGGCTCGTACAAAACGGCCACCCTTAGCC
>NC_064878.1:45134063-45154063 GCF_943734665.1 Anopheles aquasalis | reverse complement strand
TGTCCAACAGCACATTTATGTGGTTTTGTGTGGCGCAAATTTGTGATTGTGTGTTGTGTACGTGTTTTTTTGTGTGTGTATAATGTGTAGTTGCCCACTACTATTAGTCGACAGTAGCCACCGCATCATCTATGACCATTAAAATAGCATCCATTTTTACACCAAATCTACTCTGCTCCTAGCAACACATCATCCAGCCAACTTGTCTCATAGCGACCAATAAAGTGGGGTGAAAGTGAATATGTGTCCATTTTGTGTGCGAGTGTGCATGATTCCGATACCTTAATAAGAAACATGAAAGATAACGAAAACTAGCTATAAGCAATATACCAAATAACAGTTAACAGAATCCAAAACTGGAGAGACTCTGCGAAGAGGTGCAGATGTGTGGAGTGTTTATAGTAAAAATCCAAGAGGTGGATATCTGGGTTGAATGTGCTACTTTGATTGCAATCACATGATGGTATGGCGCATGGATAGGAAAAGAAGGAAGACATGGCCAACCGGGAAATTGGTGCAACATAGGATCTGGTTTCAAAAGGTAAAACCCAGAAGGCGTGGTGTCTGCTGGCCCTAGAGTTGGGGATGTGGGGGGAAAACGCGTCAATTCACACACTCACACACATTGTGGGAACATTGAGAGATCGCCCCCGGGGCGTTAAAAGACCCTCCACGGACCCGTGGTTGGGTGTTTCAACTATATTAGCGCGCATGTGAAGTGCACCTGTTTTTTTAGTAGAAAAATAGCAATCGCTCCTGCGCGGAGGTGGACAGCAGCCGCCAGGTGCGCTTGATGCTGATGTACTGCACCAGAGCCCGGACGCAGATCAAAAAGCCGAACGCCATGATCAACCACCACAGCCAGGAGTTTTCGTGCGAAGCGAAATCGGTCGAGTGTTTCACGATCAGCGTCCACTTGGCCAGCGACAGCCCAAAGCCGGACAGGGCACCATAGCGAGCGGCAATCGTGTGGCAGAAACAGGTCAGCACCAGAAATCCGATCCAGTTGAACAGGAACGCAATGAGGAATGCAGTCACAAAGACGATATCCGTGCCAAGTAGGCTGTTGTCAGCGCTAATGTTCTCGCCATCGGCATCAATGGCGATGAACGTAACCTGCGGCCCTCCCGGTACGACCGGACCACGGCCCATCGACGTAATGCTCGGTGGTGGTGGTGGCATTGGCGGTGGCATCGGTGGCAACGGTAGCTCATGGTTGATCATCTTTTCCATCTGTACCTCCTCGTAGGTCGGCAGCTTGGTAGTCAGCTCCGGAACCGGTACGCCGCCCGAATGCTGACGACCGTACTCATCGCACTGTGTATCGTGTGCTTCGTACGGTGGCGGCGCACTAAAATCCGCCTTCGGTGGCGGTAACTCATCCGGCCGATTATTTGTCGGCGGCATCGCGTACGTTGGTCTGTCTGTTCCTTCTGTTGCCTAGTAGCACCACCGGTAACTAAAATGAAACCAAAGGATAGTTGGATTAATGTCGCATGACCTTCAAACACGAAAGGTTTGGCCAAATTTTGATCATGTGATTTATAATTACTTTTGATAAAGCGAATTCAACGGTGAAATAATGAAATTAATGTTTTTTTACGGTTGTGCTGTAACAGCAGTGAAAAAAGAAGAAACTCAAACGACACTTTCACGGGACCAAAACAACAGCCAGTGTATTGTTTTGATGATTCAGACTTTCGTCTTTTATCGATTTTTTTGTCCCCGGAACAAAGTAAGGAAATGTTCGGCCAACGAGGAATTCTACGCAGAATACCTTGCCTTACCTTTCTAAAAAACTGGATCGTCGTTTTCCTCACCAAAGGTTGCCGGATTTGCAAACTACTTTCGCTGGATCCACGTATCAATAATTTCTGCTTTTGCGTTGAGCACGATTTCGTCACGATTTCGGTGTCGTCTTCGCTGTCGTCAGCAAACTCACAACACAGCGAGTTGTAGATTGAATAATCCTTATCGCTGCGATCTCGAGATTCACAGACGCGCTATAACAGCACCGTGATTTAGCAAACGCTCAGCGCAGCAGAGCTAACAACTCTTCGCGTTATTTATTTAGTGATATCTTGCAATTTAACTGCTTTTTATGCAAATAAATAATTTCTGGCTCCTTTATCTTCTTCTTCTTCTTCTTTTCCTTTTTCATAGCCCGCTTGACAGCTGCTACTGACGCCCCCAATGAACCAAAATCATCAGTAAATGGAAGCGATCGCTTTCGTGCATAATTTGAGAGCTAGTGCTGATGAAAAAATAGTTTCAAACCGTTTATAAATTTACATAATTTTTTTGTTGTAATTTACGTGCTACAAACATATATTTTGGCAATAATTGCCCAGGGATAACTATGGGAGAATAAACGATTTTGACCATGCGATTTGGATCTGGTGCGGTTAGCTGGGTTAATGTCACCTGGGGTGGCTTTGGCGCGATTTTTACGCCATTTGTTTTTCGTTAACGATTTTCCAAGCGGCGTTCTGAAAGTGAGCTTAGATAAAACTGCGGAAAAGATACTGTTCTATATTACCTCATTCCAAAGGAAATCAATTTGAAAATGCAGCGAGACTACGCCGTCGATAAGGGTAAGTATGGTTACTGTGTAGGATAACATTTAGTTAGAAAACTAACCGCGACTTTCGCGATCGACGCGCACAGAAACGATCAAGTCCTTCCTGGCCGAGTTCTACCGAGAGGAGGATGATGGAAAAAAAAACTTCGTCTACGCACGACAGATGACCAAAATTGCCCATCGCGAGCAGATCCAGCTGACCGTCGATCTGGACGATGTGGCCAGTTATCGGGATGAGCTGGCGGAAGCGATGCAGGCCAACTCCCGGCGCTACGTAAAGCTGTTCTCGGATGCCGTTTTCGAGCTGCTTCCCTCGTACAAAGAGCACGAAGTGGCGCACAAGGACACGCTGGACATTTTCATCGAGCATCGGTTGATGATGCAGGGCCGTCTGCACAACCCGAACGATTCGCGCGACCCAAGAAATGCGATCCCGATGGAGCTGGTAAAGCGGTACGATGTGTACTTCAAGGCTCCGAGTGCTTCGAAGGCACTTTCGATTCGTGACGTGAAAGCGGACAGCATCGGCAAGCTGGTGACGGTGCGTGGTATCGTAACGCGCTGTACCGAGGTGAAGCCAATGATGACGGTCGCAACGTACACGTGCGATCGCTGTGGTTCCGAGACCTACCAACCGATTACTTCGATGAGCTTCCGGCCGACCGTCGACTGTCCGTCGGAGGACTGCCGGGTGAACAAGGCCGGCGGACGGTTGTATCTGCAGACGCGCGGCTCCAAGTTCGTCAAGTTCCAGGAGCTCAAGATGCAGGAACACAGTGACCAGGTACCGGTGGGACACATTCCTCGCTCGTTGACGGTCATGTGCCGAGGGGAGACGACTCGGAGTGCGCAACCCGGTGACCATGTGGTCGTCACTGGTATCTTCTTGCCCATTCAAAAGACGGGCTTTCGGGCGGTCGTGTCCGGGTTGTTGAGTGAAACGTTCGTCGATGCTCATAGGATCGTTTGCCTAAACAAATCGGATGATGGAGACCAAAGCAATGAGCTCACGCAGGAAGAGCTCGATGAATTGGCCAAGGACGATTTCTACACCCGCATTGCCAGCAGTCTAGCGCCCGAGATTTACGGTCATTTGGATGTGAAGAAAGCGCTGCTGCTATTGCTCGTCGGAGGCCTCGATCGTAGCCCGGATGGAATGAAGATTCGTGGTAACATCAACATCTGTCTGATGGGAGATCCCGGAGTGGCCAAGTCGCAACTGCTCGGTTACATCGATCGATTGGCCGTCCGTAGCCAGTACACGACCGGGCGTGGTTCGTCCGGTGTCGGTTTGACGGCAGCCGTTATGAAGGATCCGCTAACCGGAGAGATGATCCTCGAAGGTGGCGCTCTTGTGCTGGCCGATCAGGGCGTATGTTGTATTGACGAGTTTGATAAGATGGCCGAAGCGGATCGTGTTTCGATCCACGAGGTAATGGAACAGCAAACGATCTCGATCGCAAAGGCTGGCATTATGACGTGCTTGAATGCGCGTGTCTCCATTTTGGCCGCCGCTAATCCGGCCTACGGTCGGTACAACCCACGGCGTACGATCGAACAGAACATTCAGCTACCGGCGGCTCTGCTGTCACGTTTCGATTTGCTTTGGCTTATTCAGGACATTCCTGATCGTGACAATGATCTGCGGCTCGCGAAGCATATTACGTTCGTGCATAGCCACGGAAAGCAACCACCATCGCGCATCAAGACACTCGATATGTCCCTCATTCGGCGGTACATTGCGCTGTGCAAGCGGAAGATGCCCGTCATTTCGCCGGATCTAACGGATTACATCGTCAATGCGTACGTGGAGCTACGCCGAGAGGCTCGTAACAGCCGTGACATGACGTTCACTTCGGCCCGTAACTTGCTCGGTATTCTGCGTCTCTCTACGGCCCTGGCTCGTCTACGGTTGGCCGATACGGTGGATAAGGACGATGTACAGGAAGCGCTGCGCCTGCTAGAAATGTCAAAGGATTCGCTAAACCAAACGGAACAACGAGTAACGCAGTAAGTATCGCGTAGTGGGCTCTGATTGTCATGACTGTTTCTATACGATCGTACTAACCTCTCTTTTCTGTTTCCCCAGCGTCCAAAACACGTCCGATAAGATCTTTGCCCTGGTCCGGGAGCTGGCGGGTGAAAACAAAACGGTCAAGATGTCAGACATTATGGAGCGCTGTACGACGAAGGGCTACAAACCGGATGAGGTTGAGGCGTGCATCGAGGAGTACGAGGAACTGAACGTGTGGCAGATCAACCAGACGCGAACAAAGATCACCTTTATCTAAGATCGTTTGCGTGGTCGCATCATATTGCGTATTCTAGAAGTATCACCGATGCGAACTATCATCCTTCTATTGATTTCTTTTATAATTTAGAACATTTTGTTGATTTAAGTGCCGTAGATGTTTCGTAAAAAGTTGTGTATGTCCTCAATGCGTTGAGTTGGATGAATCTTTTTCATTAATGTACCGAACGTCGCTTTTGTGCCGTGTTTCACCAATAATCAGTAACGTTTTAGCAACTGTATTTTAAGTGTGTTTCAATAAACTTTTTTGAATAGACTGCTAACTGAAAAAGGCTGTTAAGATTGGTGACAAATTGGTTGAATTTGAATGGAAGACTCATCAATCATTGTTGGCTTTGACTTTTAACTCAAATCAAAATCAAAGGTAACTTTGACTATTCATTGGTCAACATTATCTCCTCCTTCAATCGAACTAATTTGCTTAAACATCATACGGCGTCCGATTGTAGTCAATTCGAGGATTGCAAACATGTTGGAGGTAATGCCAAACACGCACAGCACTGAGAGAAGTCGTTAACGAAGCATTGAAATTTAACGACCACGTTAAATCCGTGGAGCTCATGCAAATGCATACGCACTACACTTGACTGGCTGGCTGGCTGGCTGGTTGTCTTGATTTATGTTCTACTCCCCAGCGGATTACTTCGGCAAAACGATTATGGCAAATTTCAAAAGCGACGGCCCAGGCCAATGTAGCTTTAATATTATCTCGTCTTGCTTGAAATGGCGCATGTCTAGTAGTTATTTGCTTATTGAATAGAATGCTTTAATATCTAAGGGAAGTGCCATCGCTGTAAATCAATTCTAGGTCTCCGAAGGGAATTGGGATGGCGATAAAACCGGACTCCATGGTGGGAATTATTGATTTAGGTGTCAATGCGGAAGTCGCCGTAACCGTCATAAAACAATCAATTAAAAGTGGAATCTATCCAGCGCGTTCCAAGTAGATTGTAAAGTTATTGGACTGCATAAACTCTGCTGGAGGGCGGGGAGTTCGTAAAAATGTTTTTTATCGTGCTATGGACACTGCTCTAAAATGTACTGCTGTAAAAGGATATGTAATATGTGCTGCTGTAAAATGAGAAATTCGGTGATTGTGGAGCAAACATTTGATACTCGAAAGAATGCATTCCTGATGTTTAATCATCGATTGATTTTATGTGGTACAGTTTCATCCGCGAATCGATTGTTTACTGAACCAACACTGATCTACTAACTTAAATGTTAAAGTACATCCTTATCCGATCATCGAATGATTATGAAATCACTCAGTCATAAACTGGACAATCTCAACGAATCGATGTTGCCCAATAAAATCGTAATGGTGGGTTATTAACACTTGAACAAGTTTCAATCCCATCGACAATATTTAAAGAAGATTTCTTATTGCGCTGTGTAAACATTTGCCATTCCATGCTTTGATGTCCATGTTTACCCATATTCTACAATATTTTAGCATGATTTAATATACCTTAACACATTATTTTTTTTCAATAATGCTACTTGTAAAATATGCAATTTACAGGAACATAATTGAGATAAGCTTCCTATGGGTAGGGTATAATTTTAATTTAAACAATTACTTTTTATTATCTGACTGTCTGTTTAACGTTTGAAATATCACGTGGCAGCGTTTGAGAATTGATAATTTCGCTGTTTTGATGGAGTTTCTTGTTGTTGCTAATTCCATGCGACACCCGATCGACACGCTTTTATTACCGCAACATCAACCACCTTGCTAATCCAAAATTGACCATTCTAGGCACTCCGGTCCGTTGCCTTTACGTTGCCTTATTGCAAAAGGGCTGAAGGGAGCTTTCAGTTTTTATGGCTTTAATGGCGCCTTCCCTCGCCCACTCCTCCCTCCTCACTCGAGCGCCCTGTGTTTAAGGGCCGAAAATTAACTGCCTTGATTAATGAGCCATTATTGGGGCCGGTCGGGGGTGGCTATGGTCGATTTTTGATGCACGAACGATGGTGTCCCATTCCCAAAAAGTCCCATCATAAAACCGTGTGGACCCCGTTTGCGTTCTGCAATTCCAGGAAAGGTAATTCATCCATCAAATTTCCATGCCCCGCACTCGACAGACAGACTCCAGCAGCTAACCACCCGTTGCTCCACACGGTGCCCGTAATTAAGTAGCGGTGTTTATGCGATTTGTCACTTTCCGGGTGATTCGTGGGAGTTACGGAGATTCCCGTTCTTGGTGCTCCTGTGGCGCGAGCGGGCTGGAATACTGATTAACCATGTCGCCAACGAGAACACAGCGACCGGTGGTTACCGGTGTTGCATGAAACCAATAATAGGACACCTCACTCTGGGCTTCTGACCAGCACCTAATCTTGTGGTTTGATTTACAAAACAATAAACTGATTTGCGGGGCATGGGTGTGGATCTAAATTCCATCTCGAGATAAAGGATTCAATTTTATGTACGAGAAGTATTTGGTATTTTCTATCAAAAGGTTTTTGTGAGAAGTTTTAAAATAGGTTTCGCAGCACAGAATTTCTTATCTGTTCTCTATGGTAATAATTTCTTTTGATACCAAAATTACTACAGAAGATCCGTTATGATCGATTGACATCGATAGCAAACAATTCTCCTTCCATTTACCAGATGTTTTTTTCATAAAAATTGGGAATAGTAGACTAATTTGGTGTCCTTAATTTGTTCGAACAGTACTCGGAAAATTTCGCATTTGTACTAATAAAGAGATTACTACAATCACATGGCCAAAAAGGATCATTTTTGAAGAGTTTCGTGTTGCCACAGTCCTGTACAATGTTTATCATCCATCTGATACCAACAGATGTTGGATATATCTTGCTACAAGGACCTCTTATAAAAGTGTCATAACTCTATATTATTAATAAATTTAATTCCTGCCTACAGCACTTTGAAAGATAATCCTTTTTTTAAGAACGCCATTTCTGACTGGCTTAATTTAAATTAGAGTGACGAGTGCGTCTTATATTAGACGCTCTACAGTGCTTTACAAATTTTAGTTTATATAACATGTTTAATGCAATAAGTTTAATAACTTATAAAAATAATAAAATAGATCCCTTCGAACAGCCTTGTTGTTCTTTTCTATTAGTGGAAAACTTCCCCGTCGGAACTTTTTCAAGCCATAAAAGGATTAGTGATTATTTGTTTTCTATTTAACGTACCTTCTAACAAATGATCTTAAAATATTCCTATTTTACTTGTGTAGATAACATATTGAAAATAACTTTCTGTCAACCAACGACCACCAACCAGCATGTAGGGAGTAAATTTGTTAATTCAACGCCCTTCTCCCAGGTCACCATCTCACCAGTTAACGCAGTCGAAGCATATCGCACCACATCGATTAATGGCTTCAAGCGAATCCAACAGCAAACAACTTCCATGATCCTTCCCTTGAGCTGGAACCCACGCTGCCGATTTGCGTAACATCCTAATTACCTAATTTTGAAGGGAAAGTACCAGTTCCCGAAACGCGCTCGGTCGCTAAGCTAATCCTATTTCCAACCAACGATCACCCTCTCCACGGTGACGGAAGTTACTGAAAGAGCCCCCTCACAGCGGGGTACCCATCCCCTGCGTCAATCGTCAAGACACAACCCACAACCATTGCCATCCATAATCACCTTTTTCGGCACTGTTTTGCGTTCATTAAAGTGCCGCCTACTCTCCCCAATCCCCAAAGAACACACAGCACGCATGAGGTAAAGGGCCCCTTCCACCCCCCCCCCCCCCCCCCTCAAACCGGAATGATGATGGCCCCGATGGCCGATGGGAGTATAAATCACGATTTATGCTCCAACATTGATAATAATTATAAACAGTATTTTCGCTCCATTGGCGTGGAACCGGGACCGACCCACCGGCCGTGAGTGGGCGAGTGACATTTGGTCGCGGACGGAGGACGGAGAAAATCGTGTCACTCGGATTGAAGAAGAAGGTGGTGTGGCCGCAGTGCTGATGGGGGCGCGCGCGTTCTGCCTCGAAGCATCCAAGCAGCAATCGAACCAAAATGCGAACCGGCGATACGAACTCATTGCACATCACACTACCCATGACGACGAATGACCTCTTCTTGATCCCCTTTTGCCCACACACAATCTCTCTCTCTCTCTCTCTCTCTCTCTCTCTCTCTCTCTCTCTCTCTCTCTCCTTCTCTCTCTCCTTCTCTCTCTCTCTCTCTCTCTCTCTCTCTCTCCTTCTCTCTCTCCTTCTCTCTCTCTCTCTCTCTCTCTCTCTCTCTCTCTCTCTCTCTCTCTCTCTTTCTCGCTCGCTCTCGTGGTCTGTTGAAAAAGGATCAAAATCACATCTTTTCCAACCATCCGTAGCTGTTTTAGCGAGGGCGAGCGAACGAGCTATGTACCAGCCGGCCTCGCCGGATCTTGGATGTTATTGGAGGCTGCGAGTGTGGGTGGCGAACCGAATACACTAACCTGATGGCGGATTCACGTTCATCATCCTCACGGCGCTTCTCTTTGAACCAACACGTATCCGTTGTACCGCGGTTTCTTCCACCAAATGTACCAGAATGTAATTGTTCGCCAGCGCTACTCTGACGTCGTTATGGTGACGGCTAGGTGGATAATCAGCCAGCGGAACTCTCCACAACACGCACTAAAACCAGGTCAAACTAACGCACAGGGAAACAGCAGAGGAATCAATTCGTTCCGGAATCGCCGCGAAACGCAGTCGAAGATGGTCGCGCCAATAGCTGGCCATACGAGCGGAGCCGGCTAGTACCGTTTTCGGGGCTGCCCGATGGCGTGGCCGATCGATACGAAGGAGACCACACGCGCCATGGCGCCACTCTGTCCACGACCACGACAACAGAACAGAACATCCCCCTCGCTTTTCGGCTCCCCTTTCGGTTTTTTCCCGCTGACTAGCTGACTAGAAGAATGTTGTTGATCCAGTAGCCTGCGTTCTATTCACGAAGGAAAGAAAAAAATCCATCATCTCCAAGCAGGCGGTGCGGTATCTGCGGTTCGATTCCGACCGAGGCCAATCCATAGCCAACGCCAAGTGTTTGCTTTATGCGTCTATCGAGAACTGATGTGCCGTATTTGTGCTTTAAAGTGCACTCAAGATGGTGGGAAACAGGGCCGGAGGGAGGAGAGAAGTGATAAAGGAAGCAATTCTGAATTTTTATAATACATTTTCGTGATATTTCTCTTCCCGTTGCTTCGTGGAATGTAGGAGCAAAATGTGGGATATTAGAAAAGCGATGCTAGTACGAAGAGAAGTAGAATGATGGTTGACCACTTCCATACTAGCGCCATCGCTGCTCCATTTCATCGATGATCACTTTTACCTTCCTCTATATCTATGCCACTTGGCACCGTTTTTTGGCCTATGCCACCGGTCGCACCGCACTGGCCGCTATTTATTTATCTAAGAAACTCAGCAGCACCCCATTCCGATTCCAAAACAGCAAATCAACGCGGAAGGGGGGAAAATATGTCGAAAAAACGAACGACGGTGACGCACAAACAAACTCCGGCCACGAGCAAGGATCTGCAGCGAATGGGCTCCAACCACCGGGGGAGGGGGGACACAGAGGCTGCTGTTCTGTTTGGCCTACATTTTACGGTGCGGTGGAGACTTATTTTTATGATAAATTCACTTCGCCAGAAAAATCCCGCCCTACCATGCGCTCTGCCGGTGACACTTTGGTGGCGGTCGAAATTGATAGCGATAAGCCGCAGGAGAGGAGGGGAGAGCGGCCGGAGCAACAGACCAATTCCGCTGGTGGGTGCGTGGCGGGGGTGTGCACTTGTTTTGAATTTCATGCCAGGGACAGTGTGGCACTTTTTTTTATTCTCCCCACCACCCTCGTGGGCAAGATTTTTGAAAACAACAAAAGTCATTAAAAACATGTTTTCCCCCCGTACCCGGCAAGAGTTCGCGTCCGCAGTGTCCATGGGTGGATCGAGATGCACCGGGCTCATCTGCCTTTTTTTCTTTTTTTTTTTCGTTTGAAAACCATTTCCCTGGGCGCCTTCATTTTTTATGGGATTGCGCAGCATTGGCACCGGGAACAGGGTCATTTTTTCGGCCTTTTTTTTTGGTGTCCGCTGGATGTGTTGAGAGCATCGCTGCGGGCTGCATTCGCGCGAGCCTAGTGGCAGCTTTTGCTCGTCCTGGGGCGCTCGTTGAAGGTCCCTGGAGTGACCGGTGGTGACGCCACATTCACCAATAAATCAGCCAACTTTTTGGCATCGGATCAACGGATCCCTGACCTAGTTACATTCGGTTACACCATTGGGACGGGGCTTCAACACTGCGTCCTAGGTCAGGGGTGCTGGTTGGCACTAGAGAGAGAGAGGTTTGGATCAACCTGCCAACTGCTCTGGAGCAGTACATGGGGTTTTTTTGCTTTCCGGTCGCTGGATTCACTAATTCACACACATGCACATCAGGATGCAACGTGGACATCGGTGCGTTTGTTTGCTTAGTGGCAGCCTTACTATCCAGCCAGTTCCAGGGCAAAGCAAACGAAAGCTGGAAGGCTGGAGTCCTTTCGTTTGCGTTCGCGTATCGCGCTACACGAGCTGGTACACGGTGCAATGGAGAAGCAATTTATGCGTCGTTTGACTGTTTATCAGTCACGTGAGTAAATAACTAACATAAAACGGAATAAAGTTTACCGTGATGACCGGTGGCATGATAGCGTGGATCGAGGATCTGATGGCAGTGTTTGGATTCGTTGAACTATGTTCTAACGTTGGGGACAACTGGTTTTGTCCATTACCATGAATAGAAAGGTTTTAGGAATAGTAAACATTTCCTAAAAGTTGTCCAATAATAGTAGTGAAGAAAAAATAGCGTCGCAGAGACTCCTGAAAAGCCTAAAGGAGATGTTTAATGGTTAGTAACTAAAAAGATTTGAACGAAACAACATATTAAAATTCAGTATACATAATATTTTCATCAAACTGTATCCTACCATTATTGAACAGTTCTACTCTAATGTGATAGTTACGAAAAACGGCAAAAATCTGATGGTTTCGATACATAAAATCCCAAATAGGGGTTTCTTTCTGTTACAAATAAACATTGGTCCTCGCTTAACATCTATGTATAGATATAAAATGAACAAAGACGACAGGAATTATGGAAAATTTAATAAATTGATGAAAAATAAGACTTCATAGCAATTACTTACTGTAGTAGAATAGACAAGGCCAAACTTTCGGAAATGAAAGCACCCCACAAATAAACGGACACGATGCTTCCAGTTGGCAATTCTTGTTTTATTCGCTCAGAATAATATGTTTATTGTTGTTTTCCATTCCTTATTCACAATACCAGCTTATTGTTGTAGTTTGTCGTGTGGTTTCTGGTTTTAGCTAACTTTTCGCAAACATCGCCCCTAGAAGAGGAACGTGCGAAGGGACAAGCTACGCGAACCGTGACGTCCCGTCCCGAAATCGATCAATACCACCCACACCACCCACGCCCATCCACTTTCCTCCCACCGTTACGCATGCATTTATTACATAACCATGCTGAACGATCGGATGACGGATTGATGTTGGATTGGATATCCTTTTCCGTGGTAATGGTGGGTGGGGGTGATGGTCGGTGGCCCGGCTAGCCATACGCGATCAGCGATCGATATTGCTCGATCGAGGCGTTTCCTCGCGATGGTTTTATTGCTATTGGCCGTCGGCTCAGTTCGGTCCGCCAGGTGATCGGTCGTTCGATTGTAATTGTAATTGGTTTTTCTGTTTTTTCTCCACTTTATTTTGTTTCGAAAACATATCGTATCCTATTTGCCTACATATTATACACAACACACGCTCGCGCATGCCATCGCTTCGCCATCAACCATCAACGACAACCGCCCTTTGAAGCGTCCTTCCGGATTTGCGATCGGAGCTTCTCTCTCTCTCTTTCTTTCTGTCTCATCGCTTCGCTTCTCGCACACAGCACTTCCTTGCTCTTGCATTCATCCTTCCTTTATATGAATATACTTTTTTGCTTTATATTATTACCTTCCTAGGGTGCCTACCTTGTTTAACCATGGTTTGTTTTGTTTGTTTTTTTTTGCCGTTAAATTAATTTAATTTCCTGTTCTGAACTGTATTTATTAGATAAATACAGATGTTGACAGCTGCGCGCTTGCTCCCACCAGTTTCCCTCTTCGGAGTTCGTCCTTCACCGTTCGTTTTTCTTCTTTTCCCCCGCAATTTACAATTCAACTTCCCTCCGTACCGTTTCCATTTTGGTGGTGACGATACCCCCCACCAATCGATCCCCTTCCCCAAAATCCCCCTCAAACATTTCCACGGTTTCCTTATTTTTATAGTTCGGTAATTTTATCTTTTAAAGACCCAGTTCCCAGTTCCGCTCATAACGCTACACCAGCGTAAAGCGAAGCGCTGGGCATCAGGAAAACTTTTCCATCATCGTCATCGTCCGGGATTGATAAAATCCCGACTTTTGTTTTCTTTTTGGCAACCGATTTCGTGGTTTTTACTCGCCCTGCGCCCTGCTCTGGCTGTACGCGGCGTGTTCGCTTAATGTTTTCCATTCTCAAAAAAAAAAAAAAAACAGACGTAACATACTGATAACCCAGAAGCTGCTTAAAGTGGGTTGGTGGAAAAATCCTAGATGTGGAAAACCGAAGGGAAATGATTGGAAAACTCGAACCCGAAATCAAATGGATTGTTAACGCTCGCTTCACTTTGTCGCCACTTGTTTCGCCTGTCGTTTCAATCTTTTTTTTCTTTTGCACCATTTTTTGCACTGTCTATAATAATGACTCGAATTTTGCCGATCCGGCCCGGAACCGGAACCGAACTGTGGAGGATGTGCCGAAACGGGGACCACTACCTCTCCCCCTTCCCCTCCCCTGCTTCACCTTGGTATTGAGAGCGCGCATTCTTCAGTTTTTGACCATTCGCGAAACTTATAAAGCAAATCATAATTGCAAATCCTACGTATCTAATATATATCACTGGAACTGGAATAAGCATTCATTTTTTCCATCCGCATTGTTTTCTATTCACCTATTCCGCTTTTGTTTTGTTTTCCATTGGTTTTGTATTCTTTCGTTTTCGCATTCGGGATTCTGCTGCTTCATGAAGCCGGATTTTTTTTTCTCTTCATTTTCCTTTTCCCCGTTTTTTAGTGTGTCTGTGCCCGCATCCTTGATCCCGGAGAGGTGCATTTTACTTCTTTCTCACCTTCATTTCTCCTTTCGCTTTTCTACTCTTCTACATGAGCATTGCTGTGTTTGGAGATGTGTTCGCGTTCCTTAACAACGCAACAACTCCTCGTTTATCGAAACATTATCGTTCATGGCACCATAACAACTTTACACCAACGTCTAGGTTCGGGGACAGGTTGCAGCTGTACTCTTATTAGTGTGTTCTATCATTCAGGAATACTGTGCGTGCACCGTGTGGCCGGAGTGTTAAGCCAGTTGGGTGCAATGTCGTGAAAGTCGCGGTCGCGTTTTGTTTTTTTTTTTGGAGCATTGCCACACGGATCACGGTGGTGACGGCGGATCGCTACTGACGGCTAAACAACAATCTAATAACAATAAATTATTCCACCAGCTTCTTTTCACCGTTCTTCCGACGACCTGATACCGGGGAGCTTTCTGGTGGTCACTCCACATCCCTGATTCCAACACCTAATTGCTTTTAGCGTCCTTGCATCTGTTTGTTTGGGTGTTGATTCGTTACGCATTGCTTGTTTCCCCCCCCCCCCCCCCCCAAAACATTCCCATAGTACGACGATCACAGATGGTGCGCACGTGCTTTCGGGTTTCGGGTTGATTCTTCGTGTTGCCGATACGATACTCTGTGCAGTGGAAGTGTAGCTCGCTCTAGCTCAGTACCGAACGAAAAGGATCATCTGATCGTCCTGTACATTTCGCGCAAAAGTGTAATCAAGAAAAACAAACAAACATCATGCACCATTCGACACGCCACACGGGTTACATTCGAATAAGGAACAACCGAGATAGAGATAGATTGTCGTCCTTCCGGACTCCAGACGTACAGCAGTATAATGGCCCATGGAGCATGGAGTATTTAAGTTCAGCTTGAACTCGCACTTGATTACACTAGGATGCGGCATTGTATTAGAGTTGTGGCGCTGTGCAATTAGCAAGAAAGGATGGGGGCGTTTGATTCATAATTGTGAACTCTAATCTATAACATCGTGACGACATGACGTCAACCTGGACATCAAACGAGGTGCGTATACGTGGCTGTTGCTGATTGTTGCGGATAGCAAAAACGGGAAACATTTCTCCCACCGAAATAGAACTTCTTCCCTTTCGGTAGTACGCACCATACGCAACGAGAAATAGAGATAGAAAAGTAGAGAGATAGATAGAGAGAAAGAGAGAGAGAGGTATGAAGGTTAGGGCTTCTTACTGGCTAGAGAATTCGCCTGAGACTCCCAGCAACATCGAACCGGTCACCTCTCAGGGGTAGCTCAGGAGGTATGCGCAGTGCGGAGTGCAATGGTATGATATCATCCGCCATTACGCCACACCACACCGCCGTCCGATCGACAATAATTTGTTAACTAGTGTGCTAGCTCGGTATGTATGTATGGCGATGATGGATTTGTGTTGCGGTAGTCACGCCATGGAACGTGAATTGGAAGCACGGACACGTGATCATGACCGTGGTAGGATTGGGTTGGTGCTCCACATTGGATCACACACAGATACACACGATCGTCCCCCCACCTCCCAAACGGACCCCTTCTCCGTTCCTTCGTTTGCATTGCATCGCATTCTAAAATGGATCTGCTTCCGCACGCTATCCATTCGCTATAAGTTAAATATTTACAGTATATTTTCATGTCACTCGCGTGGACGTGACATTCGCCACTTTGCCTCCCGGAGCCCGCTACCCTGTGCAACGTTACGTCGGTTAGTTTTGTTGTTTCACTGTTTTTAGTTGAATTAGTAGAAACAGGAAATGTTATATCTAGTTGGTTTTTTTTGCGTAAGATATTGGGAGGTTTTCTTCTCGAATTTCTTTATCTCTTTCCTTAATTTGTTTTATCATGTTCTAGCTACGATTATTACTTGCTGTTCTGCTAAAGGGGGGTTTGTGTTTTTGCTTTGCTTTCTCTTTTTTTTTCTCTAACAAGAAAAAAGCTGGTGGAAAGTCATGAAATAAAAACACAACGAGAACGATGATAACGACAATGGAGCAAACGTTAAAGGTGGTTTTCAGATCGCTCGGGTGCAACGGTTTTGTTTGGGATTAAAATAAGCTAAACATCAAATTAATGACAGTGGAAGAATCACGGTGCGCCAATTCCTAACCACACAAACACACACATCGTCCTCGCTCGCGTCCTCCTGTGTGCTCCTTCTTCTACACCTCCTTCTGCTAACCGACCGACAGAATGAAATCTTACGCACGAGAGATCTTGAAAGGGATCCGATATCTAGTGAGAACAGCGACCAGTGTGCACTATCCCCTTGGAAGCGGGTATACTACAGAGTTATGGTGTGCTCAGGACCACTGCCTAGATATGGCCAACACGTGAAAGCAAGCAGGCAATCGGTTGCTGTAGGAGATCGTGCCCATCGTCGAGAGTGGTTCGATCGATCGACCAGAAAATGGATGGGGAAAAGCGGAGAACCGTTCCCTCCGAACCCAAAAAAACAGACGTGGAAAGACGTGGTTTGATGATCGCCAATCACCCCGAATCCGAGGGTCGATCATTCGCGGAACAATACTAAATATTGACTATTCTCACCCGGTCCTCACATTCTGCCGCATCCCTGCCGAGTAGAGGATCGTGGACCATCGTTTCCGCTCAGCAAGGATGCTAGCCCGCGGGGGGTGGTGGTGTCCTCGTAATGGGCGTCGTATTCGCCGCTCGACTCGAAGTGTAGTGTTTGGTGCATCTTAAGAGGAGCTTGGGTGTGTGGGTGCTTTTGTGGATGTTCTTTTTGTTCTTGTTGTTGTTGTTGCATAGATAACATTCACACGATCGGGACAATACAAACCGAGAACGCGCTTGTTCCGAGTCTAGATGCTAAGATTTTTTCACGTTTTTCGCCTTCTCTCAATGTGCTGCACACGATTGGAGTTCCTGGGGCCGGCGCTGGCGCACGATTGCTGTTGCCGTTGCTCAGTGCCTGCTGAACCGATCGTTCAGCTGTAGCAACCGCGGAACCGCGAGCAGGATCGCTGCGATGCTCAGCAAACTCCAGCAGGGCTGAGATGAGATTCGTTTCGACGAGCTGATTTCGTTGCCCGATACCGACGTGACGATCGTTTCTTCACCTATCGATCGACCTGTTTGAGGAGGAAACGAAAGCAAGAAGAAAAACGAGGAATTAGTAAACAATAAACAGGCCAATCGTTTGCGAGATGGACAGGTGATGGGATGATCGCAACGGAAACCTACCTTCACCCGAACCGGAAGCAGCGAATCCATCTTCCTCGTCGTCCGATGGATAGGAATCACCCGAACCATCCGCCATATCCGATTGCATTTTATCGACATCTCCTCGGTATGTGTTAGGTGATAACTGAAATCAGGATGCCAACGGGGGAACAAACAATTAATGAATGCAAAATAAATGTCACGAAAGCTGCTAAGCTGTGGCATGTGCTGTCTTGTTATGCTTACCGCTTTGGTCGCTGCCGAGTTGAGGTTGATCAGCCGATCGACCAGCGTGCGCATGTGTGGCGACTCGATGTCACCGGCGTACGCCACCTCGGGGTTGTACTTGTCCCAGATCGTTGTCACTACCTGGTGCGTGTAATCGCCCAGACTGTTGCCCGTCCAGCAGTTCTCATCCGTCATGTGATAGTCCTCGTCATCGCACAGCCTGCAACAGCAACGAGAAGCGAGAAGAAGAAACGGAACCATGCGTTAGCGTGTGAATGCGGTGGAATTCCATGTTCATGATGCGTATCAGCAAAAGGTTGTTCCACCGATAGAGCGCAACGTGCGGTTCAAGACGGCCTCAGTGAGTGGAGCTGCTGCTGCACAGGCACCGCGCATCATCCTACGCAAGCGAGTTATGTGACTGCTTATGTGATGCCGAGGGAGGAGGGCAAAGGTATACGGCTTGCATTCGGATTTCGGCATCGAGAGAGCGAAGGATTGAGAAGGCGCTTGCATCATTAACATTGACACCCACCACGTGTCACAAACGGTGCGCCACACAATCACGAAGAACAATGGATCACGATTGTGTGCAACAGAACGATGGCGGATGGTGGTGGTGCAACACAAATAGCGATCTCGTACCGATCCGTTCGCAGCTGTCGCGCGAGCTCCCGAGAGCTGTGAGAAGGACGGGATCAAAACCAAGGCGCGTCATATGAGTGGCGAAGGATGATGGGTTTTTGTTGCGAGAGCGAATGAAAAAAAAAACGCAAAAATGCGCAATTAATCGAATCGATTGTTTCCAAGGCGGGATCGGGTCGGTTATTAAGATACCGCACTGCCGTCATTAAGGTACTGGCGGTGAGAGAAGGTCATGGTCCTCCGGTTGCTTGCACACGCTCGGTTGCTCGGCGGTCGGTTGCTGCCTTGCGCGCTGCTGCTACTAATGAATCGCATTCGCAAGCTATCCGACTTTATCCGTTTTCACGTTTTTCACGGTGCACAGCGAAATGCCTAGAAACACCTCTTGTAGGACTATGAAAGCTTTGCTTTGTACCATGTTCGGTGCGACACAAAAAGCGGATTGTGGCATTCGATCAATTTCGATTTGAATGATGCAGTAGATTGGTTTCGCTCAAACATGCTATCGGATATCTAACCAGAGGTGCATCGTTTGTGCTAGTGTAATTTTATTTGCCGATATGATTCAAACAGATTAGTAATTAGTTCAGCTAATTCTGAGAGCACAGATGCTCAAGCAGATCTTGTGAAGATGATGTTTAGATTTGAGTTGGATTTTTGGCTCCTCAATCCTCCACAATATTGCAACTTTGTATTTCTGTTAATGTTTCTATCGTTTTTTGAGAGGTCCTTGTATCTGGTGGTCATGTACACTGTAAGACTACTCTAGGCCAAACAATATTGGAATCGTAACCAATAAACTCTTATTCAGCAAGCCACAGAGCAAGACAAATTGTTCTTTTGATTTCTTTCGTATCAGAAGATTCCGAAACTACATAATGATTGCGTTTTCTGGTAGTTTCTATGTCCATTTTTGGCATTAAATTACGTACGTTTTCATCACATGTTTTCGTCCGTTTTTTGCAATAATTTATAGTAAAACTTTATCAGATCTATATAAACTTTCTCCGATAAAACACACTCCTTATGTTTAGGATCAACTGTCTCTTGTAAATGGTGCTCAACCGCACGCCATTTAACTCATGTTTGAAGGTAATTAAAAGAAAAACTAATTGAAGGTAATTAAAAGGAGCTGAAAAATTAAACAGTTAAGCTTAGAACATAACACTAGCTCATAGAAAATGTATAGTTAAGTGCACGACCTTAAAAATGCGTCTAGCCCAGTAGTTGACAAAGGAAAGCAGTGAAGCCACTAAAAATATGAAATATAACATTTATCAATCACTGCTTAAGCACAAAATTTTATGCAAACCATGCATATCCCTTTGTGGGATAACGTTAACCACTCGTGCTGCACCCATGAATGAAGCCATTACGCGATCAATCGTCAATCATTTCCTCAAGATACCAACCATTCCTGGCCATGCATCAAGGTCTGGCTGTCGAAAAGAATCAAGCCCGGTGCAACCGCAGCACCATGACTAGCATACTGATTGCGCGCCGGTTCGTGCGTCCCAAGAACGAATTAATAAAAATCCCTCTGCCCTGGCCTCGGCCAGCGTCGCGTGAATCGCGAACAGAATCTTCTGTCGCTGATGAATGCTGGTAGGTACTAGCGGGAGTGTCACACGCGCGCACGGAGCGGGTGCTAGTTACGAAAGACCCTTAAAGCTGTCGGCGCCATTAATACCCAATTACCGCACCCGCTTCGCCGAGGCATGTCGTCGTTACGGCGAGGCGAATCGCCACCGATTGCAATCTGGTGCGCGCGCCCTGCTGATCGTGCCTGGTGATTGAAGGGGAACCAACCCAAAGGAACCAACCGGGGAAGATCGGATACAGTAACCAAA
>NC_064878.1:45121563-45131563 GCF_943734665.1 Anopheles aquasalis | reverse complement strand
GAGTGCGATCGAACGATTGAATCAATCAGTGATAATGGTTCCATTACCAGCATAAACACGCTCCATCACCTGCCAGCCAGCCAATCTTGGCTGGCGCGATTGATTTATGTTGTTTCGATCTTGTGCGGTGTGCGGTGCAAATGTATTCACTTCACACAAGCTTGTTACCGAAAGACGAAATGGTTGCGCTCCTCTTCCCTTGTCCCTTTGGCCATGGACGATAATCCAGCGTGTGACTTCCGTTCCGTGCGATCCAGGGAACGCTTGTTTCAGGCCGCAAAAATAAAACGGGGGGGAATCCAATTCACACTGAAACCCTCTATTTACGGATCCCCCCTCCTCGCCACTCCAGTGCTCGATCGATCGATGTTTGAGCGTCCACGAGCCCATTAGCAGCTATTTATTGGATGAATTAACTTCCGTGTTGTTTTTGCCTTTCACACCGCAACGCGCAGTACGCGTCATTGACTTTTTGCTCAACGGCTAGAAAATTAGATAATGCAGACCCCTCACAAACCTCAGAATCCACCTCTGGAGGTGGCGTTTGTGCGGTGCTTTCAATTAGCATAAATTATCACCTGCAGCACCCGACGGGTGTGACGGGATATAAATTTAATTGTGCTGACCTACAACGGTTTGTTTGAGTGGAGGAAAAATAAACTGCTCGCAGCAGAAGTACATTCCGTTGCGCACCTGAAGTTGTCGTGTAGTTGCTCCGCAAGAAATATGGTTCCACTTTTGAAGCACCTCCACCCGAACGTTGTGATTGAAATGTTGAACATTTATCATCGAAAGTCATGCAATTCCCATCTGTGACAACGGAACACAGCACGCTAGTGAAGCCGAATCGGAACCGAAATCCAATCATAAACCTTGATGCACATTCGACGAAACTAACTTCGGTGCATAAGGAAGCGACCATCTCCATCCAAAGCTGCTGGAACCTCAAAATGTGCTTCTGGTTTCAATCAAAGTTGGATTTTCAGAAGAATACACTTCGTCTAGGAACAGCGAACGCGGAAAAGCTGTTCCAAATCAATTGTCTGCCTGCTACTCCTCCTTGTCGCGAGTGCAGCTCGTGCGTTCGGTGAAAGGCAGACACTACTACGAGCTAGTGCTTACTAACGTTCCGTGGAGTCTCGTCGCGAGCTTGACTTGGCTTTCGAAAACAATAAAAATCAATCACATTTTCCCGTGGTTTTTTTTTCGCCCTCACTAGGACGAGCACATGACCATATGGAGCTTCTGGAGCGCCTGGTGCTCCGGGAAAAGAGGGCACAAAATGATTGATGTTAGTGTGTGGTTCCCGAGGAGGAACACACTTGCAGCATTGAACTCCGTGAAACGGGCTATGCTAACGGTGCCTCGTGGAGCTTTTCCACCCCCCCCCCCCCCCCCCCCCCCCGGAAGCGAAGACTTCTGTTCTGAGAAGCTCGGACGAAAACTGTTTGTCAACAAATAAGAACCGAAGCCAATCCAATCGATTCGGTTTTATTGCTTCTTTGGCGTTGGGCGTGGCAGTGACGCTCCTGCACTTGATCCTAGAGGAGTTCAGTTTGAGTAAGGTCGGGAATGGTGCACCGACGATTTCACGCGGGTTGACTAGCAAACTAGACGCCGCCAAACCGTGCGGAAGCGATCGGTTTAGCATAATCGAACGCTGCTGCTGTTGCATCGCATCGTGTGATTGTCGTAGCAAAAGGGATACCGCTGAGCGGTTGAGTTACGCGAAAGTGTCATTTTATCGGTTTCTAATGCCTGCTGCATCAATCTCAGAATGCAATAAGGACAAATAAATTGTTTATCTTTTATTTAAAAAAAACGAAGAGAATTTTACAAAGTTTAATTCGAAGGAGTGTAGCCCGTCAAGGTTGCGCTCCATCGCTCGTTCGCTTTTACTGCCCAACGGAAGTCCCGCTTCAAGTTATACGATCACCTTCATGGTGGTGGTAGACATCGTGCCGTTTACCGGCCGTATCTTACCATATCGTTGGAACCGTTTGGCATTTTTGCATTCACTATTTATGCAAATGTTATCGAGAAAGAGTCACAGGATTTGAAATGGAAGAAAAAAAAAAAAAATCGGCAATATAAAATTTAAATGATCAAAGCTTGCGAAAGCACCTCTCCCCCTTCTCTAACGTTCAAGATAAGATCAAGTTATTGCTCGGCCTGGAATGCGCGCGTGTGTGTGTCCGTAATTTATTGTAGAAGCTCCAGAGAGTCAGCATTTAACGCAGCGCAGCCCACGAGGACAAGAAGAGAAGAATGATTGGAAGGAACACGACAGAACACCATCAGACCGGACACCAGAAACCGGCGAGAAGTTAGCAGGAACAGCCGAAAAAAAAAATCTCGATCTTGCTCGATGATCTCGATCGCGCCAAGAATTAGGACGCGACGATGCAAGTCAACCGAGGATGGGAGGAAAAGTGCGAGGGCCACCGATCCGGTAAGGCTCCGGGAAGCAAAGTTGCAAAACAAAAGAAAAAGCAAAACGTTCGCAACCGAAACCGAACACCGAAACGCTTTCAAGTGTGTGCCCGCGGGCCGGTGTCTGCGAACTCCTTCCTTCTGTCGCTCCACCTTTTTATGCGTTGGCATACCGCGGTGCTCCGGTGTACCTCGCGTGGCGGTAAAGTTAAAAAGTGTCACTTCTTATTAATGGCACACGGGCCCAAGACAGTGCGGTTTTTGGCAGACCGGGGAGAGGATACGAGATGTCGCCTTAGGGGTGTCTTCGTCTTCGATGAAAGCTCGAGAATCACTCGAAGACCGTGCTCCACCGAGCGTTCCGTCATTGAGTCATTTCGTGTTTGATTAAAAGGTGCAACATCAGCAGCATCGGGAGCACCAATAACCGATGCTTGCTGACGCATAATATGCTGAACGGTGATCGTGGTGACGCACAACCACCCACCGGACGATCCATCATCCCATCGGTGTACCGGCGTACGATTGACCGACCTGTTCCCGTTGCCGGCAAAAATTCCTTGCGTTCCCGAATCTCCGAAACCAGTTCACAGGCTGGTGGCCTGCAGAGGCAGCAGAGGCCAACAGACCGACCACAAGTGACTGGAGTGAGCCACAGCCGCCCCTTGTGATCGAATCATTCGTCTTCGTCCTTTTATCTTTGATCTCCGATCCGTTCCCGGGCAGATACAAACCGGGGTTGAGGTCTTTTCTCGCTCGCTTCTAGTTGCTTACCACCTTCCCCTTGCGGCATCCCCGGGGCCTTTGGGCTTTCGGTATCTATTGTGAAACTCCCCGACATTCCCCGACATTGACTCAATCAGGATGAGCCTTCGATGACTAAGGAGAGGAAAACGAGATCCATTGGCATTACCGACACATCCGCGCACACACGCGCGCGCGCGTACACAAACACATACTTTGAATACTCATTAATCATCCCGTTGCCGATGTTGGGAACCCGAACACCCGAACATGCACAACAGCATCATGAGCGGCGGGGTACGGTGGCGGCACAGGACAATGGGATTCTTTGTCAACGAATGTGGTTCGGGGTGAAGGGCACCCACCGATCGGCAGGCAAGCTTCGTAGAGCCGCCTATAATAGACTTTCGGCCTATCTTTGCAACTCTTCCAGCGAAGATGCGATCGATTGATTGGCTAGATCGGTGAACTGAAAGAGGCGAGCAACTTGATGCATTGCGTTTTGAGTTTGGTTGAGTTAGTGTGGGAATGTTTTGCTACCCACTGGGAATACTAGTGATCTTCTCATATGATATTGAATATGATCACAATAAAGGCACATAGTAAGGTAAATTAAATTAGTTATTAAATCCATGAATGCCTGAAGGTTTATCTTTTTTTTTGCGGTTGTAGGATCCAAAATTCAAGATTATTTTGCTAGTTTGCTCTATCAAGATATTTTTTCTCGAGACCACACACTTTGTCGTGCTATGGACTGTAAATAGTGATTGTCTGAAAGGGCCAGGTCTGACGAATAGAGCGAGAGTGATACTAGATTACATTTCGACATTTTAATGGTGCCCTGATGTTTGTAAAAACAAAACTATTGATATGTGATACACATTTTTAGGCTGAGCGTTTTCAAGAAAAATCAGTCAAAATGCAAATTGCTTGCAAGGGGTGGATAAACTTTTTTTGCATACTGTATGTTTGAAAACAATATCATAGATTTTCTCGAATGTCCACATTAATCTGTTTTATTACTAGTCATTCTATGCATATCTCTAGAACATTAAAACTTATTTTTACTGATTGTTTTGTTTTGTATGTTACCTTATCACTGTAATTCAATATGTGTTCAGGAATGAAACTTATTTACTTGTGTTTTATTCCCGTTAGACATAAAATATCGCATATTTAAGCTTTAAAAACAATACTATCAATTGCGATGTGCCATATATTGATTCATTGGCATTTAAGGTCCTTCGTGCCTTCGTTTGATGCGCATCTAGTAAAGCAATATCGTGCAAGCATTTTAATAAAGCCATTCGTTCGTTCCTAAACATACACCAGCTAGCACCGAAACACAGCCAATCTTCAGCCGCTAGGGATTACACCATCAAACATCAACTGCCCAAGGCTTTGTCGAAGCAGTGCGTCCTCTTCGATCGCACTCGAACGTGGTATGAAAAATGGCTCTCAACCGGGGCCCACCGTAAGACGTGCGCCAGTTGCTGTCTTCTCAATGGTCTCTAAATAGTTTTCCGCTTCACCTTTGCCACCTTCCTCACACCCCGTGGAGGGTGTTCCGCATCGAAGTTTCAAATTCCGAAAACCATTCGGCACAACCATGAATGATGATGCAGATTTACTCGGAATGCTCGGCCATCGCCAGCGGAACCCACAAGGGCTTTTCTCTTTGCTCAGCGAAGAAAGAAGAGGGACAAAAACAATCGCTGGCCAACCGTAGCAGCAGCAACATGATCTGCCATGCGCCATGCTGTTGCCGCTGTTGCTGCTGCTGATCATCGTTGTCCATCGTGGCGAGTGCTGCTGGTGCCCGATTGTTCTTCCCTTCCCAACCGGAGCCCTATGATTATCGGATCGGGGCTCCTTTATCATCATCTTTCGCCTTCGCAATCAAGATACTACTCGATACATCCCCCCCTTTCCACATATCGGCCACAGAAACGAACGAACGGCAGCCAAATGACCGCCGGAATGGCCGGCGTGTGAATGTGGTGTGCGCGTCTCTTCGGGCGACACTACCTTGGACTTGGCGGAAGAATGTGCCGAACTACCGCTGCTGGTGCTGCCGCCAGTGAAGCGAAGATGCTGTCTCATTATTTTAAAATTTTTCCTCCTCAAAATCCCATCCAACGTACGACGTAGTGAGAGCCCCTCGAAGAAGCGCCATACTGGAGATGACCCGTCATAATTCCTTCCGCTTCGCGCTCTCTTTCACTCTTTCTGCTTTCCTCTTTCTTGCTCTCTCCCTTGGTACCGCTACTACCGAGAGGTGCCATTTAGCGCCCGTTAGAAGCATGATTTTTCGTAAATTCATTCTCAACCGCACGCCACACTTCCCTCGATAACGATCGATCGGCCGGTTGTGAGGGTAATGTGCGGTGATCCCGCTGCATTCCGGCATTCCATGACACCGGATGTGTTTGCCCTCCCGGCACACAAGTGGACAGCGAAGGTGCTGAGACTGCTTTCGAAGACGATAATCTGACGAGTGGAACATGCTTTGCGCATTTACGCCTTGTCTCTATTGTGATTTCCCTTCCCTAAAAGCATGAAAAATACAGAAAACAATTAGCAGCTCCAGGGACTGATTAGTGCGTCTTGGGCGCACTTAGTCCGCCTATCGCTTGACCAGCCAGTGGAGCATCGTGTGACCACAAAAGCATGAGATCGACTTCAACGATCCCCCTCCCCCCACCTCTCCCTCTCGCCAGTCAGTATCTCTGTCGTACTGGGCACTTTCAATCGCTTATCTCACTGTTTTCTTTCACGCTCCCCTTTTCAAAGACATAACCAGCCAAAAACCAGCCAGCCAAGAGTGAGGTGCTGTTGATGGTGGTGGAAGCCAACTCCAAAAGCCCTTCCCAAAAACCAACTTCTGGCCAGTGTTCTGGCGGTCGGCTGTTCTTGCAGACACCCGGCAGCGAAGAGGAAGAAGTGATTCATGGTTAACGTTTCTCACACTTTGCCAATCCAATTTTCCACCGGCAGCGCGTCCACCTTGACTCCCTCCCCCTTTTTCGCCACCCTTTCTGGCCTTTCTCACAGGCATGCGCCTCGCGCCATGATGCGCGTTTCGTTTGCTTCGATTTCCTTTTCCTCCAGATCTTCGTTTCGATCGTTCCATCCAGGGGCTGCCCTTTCCATGACTTCCATTGCGATCCAGCAGCAGCAGCAGCAGCAGCATCGCCAGATCTCTCTTTGTTGGTGTGCGTGTGTTACGAAAGGGGTGAAGGCAGCAGCATACCAAACCCACCCACCCACCCCCAGCTCACCTGGCTCACCTGAGGAACGGGAGGAGTTCAAGGATGAAACGTCGTCGTGCAGCGCGCGGTAACGCGGATTAAATTCCATTCCACTTACGAACGAACGGCAAACGCTGGACGGCATCTCCACTCTTCCGCAAAACGGCCGGGGCGCGTGTGCGTGAGTGATGCGCGAGTTTTTCGGAAATTTCTCACGAAATACGATCATTTATCATCACGCTGGCCCGCCGCCCGGCACTGTGTATGTGTGCGTTTTTTGTGTGTGTGCTAAACAAACGCTTGCTTGGGCCACAACAACGACGACTGTTGATCAAAAACCTGATCAGCAACAACCAACGAGCACACCCTCACACGCAAAATGCGAAACGCGACAGCACAGATTCGCCAATCAGCGCCGATCAAGTTGTCAAAAGTGATCAGAAAGTGGTGCCGCGGACTCCGCCCGGCCCGGCTGGTGTGTCATGGCGAGAGATCTTGACTTCGCACCATCCACCGCGATCTCAACAACCCGCTCCATCTAAGGCCTTCCCCGAGGGAAGCTTGTTATAAACAAATTAACTGGCACTGGGGAGGTGGAAGCGGAAGGATTAGCGAAACAGAATCGCGATCGCGAGCGCGCAACATCGTAAAGTGGCCAACTTTATCGAGGGTGATTAGGAGTGGATGATGGCCAATCGATAGCTGGTAGGAATGGGCGTGTGGAAACGGGACCGTTTAGCTCATCTCGTAGCGGTCAAGTGAAGGGAACCTTGCGATCCCTAATGATAGCATCGTTTAGCGCAATGTCACTCGTCGGTCAACCTGGTGGTCCTCTATTGTCGAAATTCATTAGTGAACCTCTTCTCCTTCTGTTTGTTTGTTTCTGTTTTTTTTTCTCTCTACGATGCAGCATGTTAATGTGAGGAACACGCAGATGCAGCCAATCCTCGTGGTTTTTTTTTGCCAACGTAATGCGCAATCGCCACGTTTTTGACATTGTGCTCGACCGGAACGACGGATAAGATGGACACCGACCGGCCACGCACGCAAGTCATCTTCAAGTCATCTGGGGTGACCTTTACCGATAAACCGTTCCTGCTCTGCGTGTTCCTATCGGTGTTTGTCGGCAAATGGCCACGCGGATAATTGATTCCGCGCTCACAATGAGTTGCTTCTTTGTTCATTGACGAGCACACTTCACTGGTTCAAGGTGAGACGGGGATCATTTCGGTCAACCAATTCGACGAAATTAGTGACAGCAGCAACCCAGTGGAGGATCCCAATCTTCAAGTTCAAGATCATTTAGCTGTCCAGCTGTTGTTTTTTCTGTTTTAAAAATTACACAAAGAAGAGACTTTAATGGATTCGCGTGATGCAAAAGAAGTTAAGCAGGACACATAACCGCATTATTTTGTGGCTAGGAATGTGTAAAATCTTGCCCAACATAACGAAGCAAATTGATCGTGAGACACATTGCTGGACAATTGTTTCGAGGATCGCGAGGAAGCTTTAGCACTATCGAATTGGTGGGGGACTGGCGATAAAATGGCGATAAAGAAAGATGGAGAATTAGCGGGCCGCGTGTGCTGCTCCTCTTGCTCGCGCCATTCGCCACAAAACCGGTGGGATTCCAGGATTCCAAAAATATGCTGCAACCCAACGGCCCAGGGAGAAGTTGGGGAGTTTGGGGCAAAGAAAATTCTTCGCTCCCGTTACACCACCCCACTCATGGTGGTTGTCGCCCGTAAGCACCGAAAACACCAGGAACAGAGCAGGAAGCGGCGCAACAGCAAGTCTCGCAAGGCAGGACCAACGATTGAGTCAGACCGGTGTGCGGCGTTCGACGGTGATCGCAGCAGCAGCGACGCGCACCGAGCCCACACCGTGAGCATTGCTGCTGGGGTGGTCAACTCTGAACCACCAACCAGCAGCAGCACAAGCAGCAGCAAAAGGAATGTTGGCATTCAACATAAAGAGGAAGCAGCAAAGGAACAAGAAAAACCAAACAAAATATACGTGTCCGAACGTGACAGGACAGGAGGACAGCCAGTGAGAGAGAAAGAGATAGAGACCCTATCCACGGATCCCGGGCATGGAGGATTCGATTCTGTTGGAGTTTCGGGGCGAAGCGCTGTCTCCGGCGTTCGCTCCGGTTTGGGTTTCGTTTCCTTTTGCTTCTGCCTTCCTCGGCAGCCCCTTAGTATCAGGTCCTTTTAAGCGGTCCTTCGCACGAGTGTAGCAGCAGCGGCAATCGGACTGCAATTGTTGCGTTTTCCTTTTGGGTCTCGGATCTCGATCTCTCGGGTGCTCGCGACGCATCGTCTTCAACAGGACCGCACTTCTCGCTCCGTTCTTAGGTTTGTTCACTTGATCTCGAGACTCGAGTGGCGCTGAAAGGTGCAACACAAATCCCACCGAAACGGAATTGGTATATAAAATAAATAATAAACGATCGGTTGTGCCCTCCACTCAGAGGCTCTGCTGTTGCTGCTGCTCCTGCTTCTGCTTCATGTGTCCATAATTCGTTCCACACATAATCTCGCAATCACATAGAACCGATAGGCCCCCCCCTCCCGGTAGAGGGCATTCAAACGTTCAGTGCTGCACCCTCCAAAAACGGTGCGCGATGGGAAGTATAGGAATGTTCCGGTCGAAGAAGCTGCGGATCAGTGGTGTTGACGAGCCGTAGAGAAGGAGATACAGAGAGAGAGAGAGAGAGAGAGAGAGAGTGGGGAAGAGATCATAAACGAGCAGTTTGTTGTGGTAGCGCACAACGGGAGTGTGCGCCGTCGCCGCCGCACTGCGTGTTTATTCAACTGATTCGAGCACAAGTTATGCGCGATACAGGTTTTTGAAACGGAACGGAACAAGCTGGAATTATGCTCCGCGACCGGGACGAGCACCTTTTGTCGACCACCACCACCACCAGGTCCAATCTGCATACATTAACACTGTTTCGTTCACAGGTAGAGGGGGCAGAGGAGAATCCGGAGCGACCAACCGGGAAGGCTATAGTGGTTATTTGACAATGTAATTAGACCGCCCGATATCTCCTGGTCGCTCTTGTTTCAGAGGTGGATGGCTGTCTGAAACGAACCCCGCTAATCGAACCTTGGAGACGTTTAAATGGTAACAGATCTACATATTGATCGGTGATCATCATCTCGGGTGGCTGCGCGAAGAACCGTGACAAAATGGCCTTGGAAGTGGATTTGGCGTAACGTTTGTCGATGGTTTCGATCGCCATCCGACGACGATGGCGATGGTGGCGATGGTTAGAACTGAATAAATTTGACATAAAATTCACAAACAAAAGTCACAAGAGGAAAGAGAAGAGATTTTATGGTCACAAAAATTAAGTTAGGTTCCCTATAATTTATGAAATAAGATGATTGCATGCCAAAGAAGATCACAAGGAAAGATCAAGTCCCGTGCTACAAAAACGAGTCTCTTATGCGCGTGTGTTTGGTCTTCGAATTTGGAATTTCCCTTTCCATTTGCCAATTCGTTCGCTTTCACATTTCTCCATCTCCGTCACCGGCAGCCGAAATTCATCGGCACTCGGGGGCAAC
>NC_064878.1:45096563-45119063 GCF_943734665.1 Anopheles aquasalis | reverse complement strand
TTTTGGAATTCACTTCTTCAGCCACCGTCACCGTTGAAGCGATCGCACGATGCGCAATGTGAGACAACGTGACGCGCGCCCGCGCGCGCGCGCACAGAGCGAAAGTGAAACGAATGGAAAGGAAAAGGGAAACAATCGAACAGAGCGGCACGGAAGGGTGGAATTCGATGTTCGGAAGGATCGGAAGCTCTGGGAGCGATATCGTGTTGTGAATGGCGAGAGAATGAAACACAAGCATCATGTGTTTAATGAAACATGAAATAGAAAAGGATCAAATGTTGTGAGTCAATAAAAAGTTACTTAATTCCTGAAACATCACCATCATCATAAGCACCTTTAAGGGCGAGGTGATGAGTCATCAGCTAGAGCTGTCTCAGAAAGGAATTCCAGCTCCGTTTTCCCACCGTCACATTCTCGTCATCGAGTTGCTCCGGTGTTCGGTGCAACCACCGAGAGATGGCATCGCGCATCTCCATTCACCATCGATCTTCCGCTCGAAAATATATGCGAAGAAAAGGAACACAAAGAGTGACAGGGAGCGAAGTTTGAACGGCTGGTTTTTATGTAAATCCTGCCCCATCGTCCGCTGCCAGTGCCGGTGGTGCCGAACATCGATGAGCTTCCGTGGCCGTGGCGAGAACGTAAGCGCGTCACCACGACCGGGACGCGTTTTGTAGTGAACTCATCGTTCGCTGGCGTGTCGTGTGACCTCTGCCGAGCTGTGCTATATGCGCTATGGCTAGAGGAGTGAGAACCATCTTCAAGGTCTCGCGCCACGGAACCCACCCACGACGAAGGCACCACGAGCGCCGTGGGATAGAATGGAGGAGGAAGGAGCCTTCCTCTCTCTCTGCTACCCTCGAAATCGGTCGCCTCGAGCGGCAGATTTAGATAACGTCGCTGAACTTTACACACAACCAGCCATTATGAAGCACAGAACGTGAGGATTGGTGTACCACCGGTGACCTCGAAGGCGCGGACCAATGTTCACTTGCCCGTCAACACATGAACGGAATCGTCGGAATCACCGTACACCACCCATCCGTCCATGGTCCATCAAATGCTGCCGCTTCGGGATCCAAAGGATAACGAGCGCAATTAAGAACGATTAGCATAAGAATCATTGTGGGGTTGAGGGAGAGGAACGCGCGTTTCCCCCGACCCCGGGCTGGTTTAGTCATCACCAGACAAAGCGACGGGGCTCTCTCGTTCTGCTGTTCTGATGACTCAAGAAGGAGTGATGATCTCGGTTCTCTCTCGGTCCATTTTCACTGCCTGGGTGGTAGTGTTTCCAATTCCAGCGATGAGCTCAGTCGAGCTGCCGGCCCACAAGGTGACGACAGCGACTGTAGGAGCTGCAGGAGCACGCTGTCGCTGGTGCTGGCTTGCTGCATGCTTGCGCGGTTTGTTTATCGTACTTTGAATAGTTTGAAATTAGTTTGCCAAATATTTATGCTACGTTCGTGCTGCTGTACCACTTTCACCGTCCAATTCTCGTGCGGCCATGATATAAATTAATCATTTTCATCGCATCGCAGCGGAAGAGACGAGCGATGATAATCGTTGAGCGACGACAACGTAACGAATTCAGCACAGCATCCTCCTCTCCGCTCACTCTCTCCGATCGTTCGAGATCCCGAGGAGTATCCAACTAGTGCCACGATGAAGCTCGCCGGTGAGTGCTCTTGAAATTATGATTTACATAATTACGGACATTCCCTAACGAAGCCACTGCGAGTTCCGTGCGCAGTCTAGTCCCATCATTACAAGTAGCCCCGGTTGGTAGCCGCGGTAGTTCGTTACGGTGCTGGGAGTTGTGGAGATTTCAGAATACGTAGAGTCCCACGGGACCACCAGCCGGTGTCCAAGGGCTAGAGATGCTTAGCAACAAAGTACAGGCAGCAACTGCGCTTCCATTCCAATTCCACGGTTTTCATATCTCCTCCCTCCCTCCCTCTCTCCCTCACGCCCTTTTTCCTCTATCTCTCTTGAGGGTCGTAAAGCACTCGCTTAAAACTTGGATGGAACATATGTTCTGTTCGCTCGTTACTTCGGTACGGAGAGTCTGCGCTAGGATTGTGGTCCGTGCGTTAAAAGGTAATCTGTTGCGCTTCCTCGTTTCACCACGACCGTGCTTGATCTCGTGCCTTTCGACGTGGACTCGCGGATTCCTCCCTTACACCATGAGCCACTCGAAAAAGGGAAAAGGAAAGGAAAAGATAAGACTGCTTGGCTAGCGTCGTGCAGCGCCATCACACTCGCACAAACACATATCTGGCAAAGTTCTGGCGGCGAGTTCCGCGGGCTCAACAAGGTCACACAGCGACCGTAGAACAATCTTTCATCGGTCATCTTACCACAGGCTGGAGCCATTGCAGACAAGGTTGTAATAAGGTAGAGAAGGAAAGGACCGGAATGTTTGTGAAAGAGTTTGATTAAATGAATGTGCACTGCATAAGGGCGCTTCTTTACTGTCGAGCTGAGTCAGCACAATGGTATGGAAGGAAAAGCGAAGGAGAACCCATTCTCGAGAGGCTTAAAGGCTATTAAATTTGATTTAAAGAGATTAACCTTAACCACAAGGGAGTGGCAAACTAGTTGCATTTCCGTAATGTGATTTTAGTTGTACGAATTGCAATCGTACTATTCAACTGTACATGTAGCCAAGCATGTTCTCTTACCGATAACGCTTGCACTACTGAACGAGAACTGACTGCATGAAATTCTAGCACACTTCCGTTCAATCCCCTTTTCGTACTGTTAAATCAGGCTTTTTTTTCAAAAATGCTCTCGAGTTCAATCCGTTTAATTATTGCTGCTGATTTCGGCACTCTCATTATGTGTTAATGTTAATGCCACTGTTAACGAGTTCGAAAAAGAAAAACGAATCGAATCGAGAATTGCTGATGAAGTTCGCTGACAGAGCTCATCACATTTGCTCCGATTCGCAGCGAGTTTTCGCCGATTTCCTGTGTCAACGCATCGTTCAACCAGTGAGGTGTGCATGCGTGTGTCCGTATTGAAATTGGAGCAACACTAATGGAGTTTCGCGGCCACTGGCCACAGTTGCCATTTCTGCAAACCTTGCAACGAAAGCGGTTAACGGCCGACCGCAATTCGCTTCCATTTGGAATATTGACCACGAGTTGCTGCTGACACGCGGTGTTTTGCTATCGCTGCGACGATTGTTGTCAGTTTGATGGACGATTTTGATGATGGCCTTTGGATAATTTTGGTGTGCCCTGTGTACCGGAGCAACCAAGGATTTGTTGGCATCGACAGCGACTTTTTTCGTGTCTCAATTTGAATCCTTCAACACTGTTTAACAATCGCATAATAGCAACAAGATGCACTGGTCATTCCTACCTGTTTCTCGAGCTGCGGCCCAGTTTCCATCGCCTGCATGATCGCCCGGGAGAGCTTTCCGTCGAGTGCCTTGATCTCCGTCTCGATCCCCTGTGGCGACCGGACCATGTTGAGCAGTGGCACAATTGATTCCGTAAACGTGGACCAATCCTTGTTCAACAGTCCAACGTACTCGATCAAACATCCACTGCAAGGAAAGAAAACACAAATCCATTCCCAACCCTTTAGCTGCGCCATTCCGGAAACGAGTGAACCATTGCCTTACCGCATCACATTCTGGCACAGTCCGGCGCACGGTTTGGCGTGCAGATGATCGAACAGATTGCAGCTACCGCAGTAGTTCATGCGCAGTAGCGCCTTCTTGCACAGCGGTGCCGTAACGCCGATCTCTTCCAGCTTTGCCAGCACATCGGCTCCTTCGCGGAGTACGCGCAACAGGACGGAGGCCGCACTCACGGAGGAAACCAGCGAAGCGGACAGTTCCCGTGGTACACTACCGAATGGCTGCAGATCGTTGTACGTGTGCACCAGGCAGTTTTTGTAGTCACTGTGGAAGTCACGCTTGCCCGATCCACCGGAACTGCTAGAGCCACGGTCCTGCTGCATGTCCGAGTGGATCGCATGGTGGTACGCGACCGGGAACAGATTCCGGAAGAACTTGTCGGTGACGAGCTCAAGATCATCGGCCGCACCGGGGCGCTCTGACACGAGATTCACCCGGATCGTTTCGTACAGCTCGCGGATTGGGTTACGGGACAGCGGCGACATCTCGCTGTAGACGGTCGAGAACAGGGCGAGCGTTTTGTTCTCGGACTGACGCGTTAGCTGCAGCAGGTAATCTGTAAAGTGGAAGAGGAAAAAGAGAGATTTAACAGATTAGTAAACTTGCTACATCGTTGCTACGTATAAAAACGGGAACCATGCCAGTGCATCAAATTCTTGTTGCATTTAACATCCATTCAAGAGTCATGGGAAAAGTGGAAAACAGAAAGGGACTTTGGTATTTTATTAACTCTATCCCATACTGCCGCCACAGTCGGTACGTAGCTCTTAAACGAGTAATTCAATATCTCAGCAGCACCCCCCCCCAGAGAAGTGCTCGACGGCAAGGTGCAAAGGCAGTCAGCAGCGAGTCAGTTTCGTCCTGGCTTTTTAGAGTCGCAAGTAATGAGAGCTCCGCAGGGATTTGCAAACGAAGCAAACGGTATCGTCTTGGCCCGGTGCGGGTCGTGGCGCGCACTGCAAACATACAGAAGTTGGTTCAGTTCCTCCGTCGAATGCTGCTGCTGTTGCTGCTGTTAGTGCCATGTTTATGTGCTGCACAGTACATTGCACCGCGACATGCCGGTGGCGCGAGTTAGACCCAACCAACCCCGGGAACCCCGGGAATGGATTGAATGGCATAAAAGTTGGTGCCGGATCGACCGGAAAGGAGCGACACTTTATTACCACTAATAACCTCGTCGGCCGTTTCACGGTTGCAATCGTGTTATAATCGATACTCACTTTCACACCCGTTGTAATGCTGATCGGTGTGAACGGTGAACGTTCAGGGCAGTAATTGTAAATTCATCAATTTTAACGTCAACATTAAAGGTACTAGACGCGCGAGAGATTTCGCAAGAGAATCTCGCAGATATTTCCTCATAGCATTCGCAAAGCAATACAGAGCAAGTGCCCTTGATATGCGCTTTCGCTTCGATGTGGCCTCGAATTCTTCTCGAGGTTCCCACTAACCAGCGCGACCAGCGGAACTCTTATTAATTCATTCCTTGCTTTTCTGAGCCTTCGGTTTCTGCTTCTGCAAAAACCCGCCCTTATCTCTCTCTATCTACCTGATGCCGTCACCCTGGCAACGAAATGCAATACAGAACGGGAAAGATGTATAATTGTAGGAGAAACAAAGGAACAAGGACAACGACAAAAAAAAAAGAAAGAAACCGCAACCCGATCCTTGATGCTCTTCAGGTGACGCCCACCGCTATCGGATAGCCCACGTCTGGGGCCCTCCAGAGCCTGCCACCAGTGGTGAGAGGGAGGGTGAAATTCTTCAGTATCGGAGGCTCGTGCTCATCCATCGCGCTCGCCCATGGGATTCACGTGCGAAACAAAAATGCAAAGGAAACGCATTAAAACACCATTCCGAGGCAAATACTTTTGTCTCGCGCGCCACCCCTCCCTTCACACTACTTACCCAGGTCCACAAGGGAGAGTGTGTGAAGCGCAAAGACAAAAATGCATTCCCAAACCGGATAAGCCAACTCCCGGGCGGACGGGCATCAGCGCCGCTGTGTGCGCTCACCGCGGGGAGCGAGCTTTTCCTGTCGCCAGTGGCAACGGCAGAATGCTTGGGCAGAATATGGACACGTGGCTGTGAAGCACCCTTTTCGTGTCCCAGAGAGCTCTCGCGCTCTCGATTATTAATGCAATGCACGAGGCAAACGGAACATTTCACCTTCTGTTCTCGACCGTTGGGTGAGGAATTTTTCTCATATCATGAATCCCTCGGCAGTCGTTGAAAGAAAGGGTGAGGAGGGGGGTATATTCCCACATCATTCCAGTTCGTAATGTCCTCCGTTCCAGATCTCAGGTGATGCCGGGTGGAAGAATAAATTGTGAATTCTGCTCACGAGAGGCATTTGCCGGTGGCATTTGCTAAAATCCAATGAGGGCGCAGCGCAAGGCGGACTCTGGCGGTGTGTCTGGAGGAGGGATAAGCGATTGCTTCCGGATAGCAAATATATTACTTTCGAGTTTCGGCCACCCGTTCGGTCCCGGTTGGTTCGATCAATCGACAAGATTGCGGCACGTCCCGTAAAGTGTTGGGTCAGAATTTTCCACGTTGCTTTTCCTGGCGGAAGTTGGTAGAATGTTTTACGAATCTTAACTCCGATCATGAAGGCTTTTGTTAAAAGTTATTCAACGTCACACTCATAAACAATGACAGCGAAATTCATGCCTTTTTTTCAAATTCTAATTGGAGGAGCTTTCAATAGAATGCAGAAAAGACAACAGATGTGTCGATCCATTGTAATCTCGCTGTTTGATAGATTAGAAAACGTAACGAGTTTATGCGTTCACATGTGAGGCGGTTTCCCAATTTATGGCAATCCATCAGGCGCTCGATTGACGTATAATCTAGAAACGTAAAATTAATGTTTTTACAGCGTCAGCGACAGTCACCGGTGTGTGGTCTGGTGGTTCCATGGGTTCCCCGTTCCATCACGCAGCAGCATAAATTAATCCCTCCACCGCGTGATCCGATCCAGCAACTGTGAACGGGGTTTTTGCCATGCTCACCCACAAACGTTGACTTTCTAATTTGAAGCTCCCGTTGCACCGTCGCTGATCTCTGTGTCAAAATGTGTAAACATGCGAGAAACATCTGCTTCGAATGGAGGTACAAAACGATAAAAACGCGCGAGCCGCGGAAAAAAGGGAAACACAACACGCTCGATCAGTCCGTCCGTCCGTGCGCCACTCAACATTGGTGAGCGACAGAATATGTTTTATGATTGGAAAAGGAGAGAAAAAAAACCCATGCATGAGACACACCGGGGTGCAGCCTTTCCCGGCTCCATGCTCTCATAAATAATCGAAAAGCGAAATTTCAGCAAACAAAAAAAAATCTATACAATTCGCCAGAGGCACCCAAAACGCCGCTGTTCGCGAAACAAGACGGAAAGAGAGAGAGAGAGATTTATTGACGATCACACGGGGACGCCAATCTAAGATTTTAATATGCAAAAATTGTGAGCCAACAATCAAAGGCAGCAGCAACAAAAAAAAAGAATCGGGCAACATTAAAAAATGTGACAAAATCGAAACGCATGATAAAACATCAATTTCGGGGCCGGTACGAAATGATGGTGTCATAAAAGTGTATCCATTTTCCGGATCGCTGCCCACCATTTGAACCCACGGCCTTCCCCCAAAATTGTAAGGGAAGGAAGCCCCGCGCGCGATGAGGCAGAAATTATAAAATGATAAATCACGGTATAGCCTCTCCCGTTTCTGGTGTTTCACGGCCCTGCTGCTGCTGCTGCTGTTGCTTCTTTGGCCTTTTTCCATCTTAATCCCGTTTGGAGTTCCTGTTTCAACCTACCGCGCCGGTCTCTCTCTCTCTCAGTCTCTCTATCGAGCGCTTTGGTTTTCATAAATACCGCAAACGATTTTTTTCGCGCTCTCTCTCTCTCTGCACACCAGTAAATCCTCCCCAAATAAGGGTATCAAATTAATTCGCTTTGGCCACCACACCACCACAACCACTGCGTGTCTGGTGAGGCCCCAGTTTGCGGGCTGCTGTAGTGTCTAAGATCGGTTCTTGTCTCCCTTTCATTCTCTCTCTCTCTCTCTCTCTCTCTCTCTCTCTATCTCTCTATCGCTCTGGGATCTCGCGGATGGGATAATGTATTCCGAAACGTGCCTTCGTGCGATGTGGGTCGGACTTCTGTAAAGGATTTCAAACTGCGCACCGCGCCGCCACCGTCGAGTGTTGCGAGCGAGCGGATTATAAGCCTGCGACCGGATTAATATGTTGCTATTAATTAGATTACTGCGAGCGAGCGTGTTAAATATGGGCGCGTCAGTTTAAGCGCTTAGCTGCCGTCGTGGTGGCTGCGGTGGATGATGATGCTGGAATTGAAAAATACCTTGCCACACGAAAAAAAGGGTGATGGATACTGTTTTACCTCGGGCCGGGCTCCCCAAACAAGTGTGCTCCATTTCTCAACCAACACATGGGACTATATTACCGGGTCGAAGTATTTGATGTGAGGTCGAATCAAATGCTTGAATTGAGATATTGAATTGAGGTCGCAAGAAAGCTCTAATTAAACAGAATTTGATAAATAAACAAAAGGTATCCATTATCGACAGGATGAATATTAATGTTTGCAAACCATCAGATCTCAGATAGCTTTCGTAGTATTCGGAAAGGCAGCAGCATTATTCATGCGATTCGACGAATTTTAATTATTTCGAAAGCGACTTCCATGCGATCGGAAGTGCATCCATGTTCTGTTCCAACATGAAATTACGGCTCCCGGGCCTCAAACATCAAGCCATTCGAGAGTGAGCAAACAGTGAAACCAATCACGGTAATTACAAGTGTTCATCTACATACAAATGCAAACAAATGCTATGAAAGGAATCGGTGATGAAATAATTCGCCATTTCCTACCAACACCCATCGATGCGTCGATCGGTGCCTAAGGTGTTGCAATCATGTTTGTCCAGGGTGGCATGCTAAGGGGCATGTTTTCCATTCAGCGCCGCCCCATCCCCTTTGACAGGCGCAACAGGACATTACCGAGCCCCGGCTCCGACCATGGACGTGATGTTGTGCATAATTGTCACATTAATTGCGGTGTAATTGGTAAGCATTAATCATCACTCTGGTCACCGGCCACTGTCGCTGCACACATATAAACACATAAACACACAAGCACGAACCACCAACGGCAGTGTCGACGATCGGTTACGTTTACGTCGCCCGGACACTCGATTTGACATCTGGCTTGTTACAGCCATTACTGCATATTAGATGGCTGTTTGCTCGGTCAGCCAGCCTCGGTGAGCTTTTGGCTTTGTGAAGGGACTAGGAGGTTCGTGCGAATGCTGGATCATTGCTCGATAATTGTTCCCCTTGGACTTGGGGCGGGTGAACACACTTCCAAGACAGCCTGGACTGGTCAATTGACCAGGCTTCAATCGATGGCTGGCTGTATCGCAATCCAATAGATTGAATCCAATAGAGCGGTTAGCATAAGTAAGAGCCAGGACCGACATGATGGTCCATTGAGCTAGGGGCATCAACAAAACAAAAACAAAAATGAACAAAACCTCAAGGACCTTTGTGTATGCAGGGCTGGACGCGCAACACACAAAGAGGATCCTACCTGGGAGGACACTAAAGGGGCTGGTAAATAAATTACGATTTAATCCAACACGACCGAGCAACCAACCTGCTGCAAGCTGCAATAATTGATCACATTAATCAATGTCCATTTCCAGCGCCACCACCACAGACGACGCCTTAAGCGCCTCAGCTTGCAAGGTCTAGGCTTGATGTATTCCAAATAAGCCGTAGGCCGTCCGTGTAGAGAACTTGAAAGCTTAAGCCGAACAGCTGGACAGGCAAAAACCATTCCCTCCATCGAAGGTCTGCACACTCGCACCACAGGTCCCACCGCAGTTTGTCTAGGGCTGTGCACTGGCGTGTGTGATTCAATATAATCCTCCACCTCTTCATAGGGTGTCCTCCTCCTGAGCGACGGTCTGCCGTTTGTGGCTTTAAAGGTAATGCTAGACCACGCGTGCTACTGCCAATGGTAGTAATGGTGGCCAGCCATGGTCTCTCCATCAGCCAACCGAGTGCCGAGAGTTTGATCGATTGGACCTCCTCCTCGCGTGGCGCACTAAGTGACAAAAAGGCGTACATGGTGTGGTCAAATGAGATTAGATGCCGAGATGGTTATTATTCTATCACTACGCGAACCGCTCACCGCTGCCATTCGACTGTCAGTTGCAATAAATTTGATACTTATCCCTATATGGAAATCAATAAGAAGCCGTGAGTATATGACACTCCGAACTGTTATTGCTGCCAGGTAGTTATATGTACTAAAGCATATTGTACCTCTAAGGCATGAAGGTGGTTTAGCTTTTTTATTATGGAATGCTACTAGCGAAAGTGTTGTCCTTGGACAAAAAAGCTTCAAATCGGGTTCATCATGGACATCATCAGCTACCTACCTTTGTATAAATTCGCAGTCTGCTCCCAGTGCCCCCGCTGGCTACGGATATGATGTTTCACTAGTCTTTCGAAATTTTTCGTCGCCTTTGCCTGCAGTTGCCGCTCGGTTTCAGCATCGCAACAGGCTCCCGCACAGACGGGACCTCTTTTAAGCTTCGATCCTGCGAATAGAAGAGAAAGAAAAGATTTAAACATTAATTATCCATAGGAGAACAGTGGAGTCGTTACATTCGCCTCCAACAGCACTACACTACATAACACCAGCACACCACCACCAGGGATAATGGATGAGGTGGTTGCTGCCAGCCAGCAAAGGAGATGACGGGAATTAATTAGAAGAAAATCATTACGCCACCTACATCTGCTGGACGGAACTAAAACGCCCTTCCAGTGCCTGGCTGGAAACAAATATGGTCTTTGCTTCGCTTCCACCACCGCTCCACGTTGGTGTGTCAAGTCCAATTTCCTGTCGCCTCTGTATCTGTGTGTGTGGTGGTTAGTTTCCTTCACTCCCCAAAACGGCAAAGAAGGCGACAGCGTATCTCATTAGCGTGAAACACTTTCGCTCAGATTTATGCACACGGTTCTGTGCAGGGCCCGGAACAGTCATAAACCAAAGCCAGCCTCTAAGCCTGGCACTGCGGTAGGTAGTGCATACAACTCACATAACTTGCCTTTACCTTTACCACGTTACGTCACGCAAGTGCTGTGTGGGTGGACGCTGGTGGATGGATAGAACAAAAAAACAAAATCCCAGTACCAGACAACGTAGACGGACGCTTCTTTGAATTCACGCAAGGACTCATCTCTTGGAAGTGAGCGAAAAGAGAAGTTGGTAGAACGTTGATGGCGTCGTTATTATCTGGGTAACTTTGTCATCAGTGTGTGGGGGAAGCAAACCGGTCTTTACACGAGACGAGACGAGAGCAGGAAAGCTAGGGCGTGATGGTTTGAGTTGGTTTTTCCATTAGTTTATGCAATTTTACTAAATTTTTAGCTAATAATTTTTACTTGAGTAAATGGATGTTTCTTTTTGAGTTTTATTTTCCGGTCAACTTTCTTATTTTTAAAGTGACATTAAAGCTTCAATATTCAAGAAACAGTAAACCTTATTTATAGTTACTGAATTACGTGTGTACTCGCAACGACGAATAACAATCTAAATTTATCTCTTCTAAGAATCCCAATGAACAAATCTTTTGCCATAATTATTAAAAAACGACAACTTGAGAGTTACCGGTTGTGCTATAATTAGCTACAACGACACAGCACTTGCTACTATAACTCCGCGAAAAAGCAACGTGTGCTGCATCTTTTGTTTTCAATACTCTCAACACTTGAGGTACCTCACTTGAGGGCTCTCTGTACGAAGTACATCCCTGGATTTCCCGTTTTCACTTACAATTTTTCAATTTGAATACAAAACCGAGTGCCACCTCAGGGACGAGCGGGCAAAATCCTAGACTGAGACCGAGAGCACTTGAATAGCACTGCAACAAGAGGTGGGTGGTGGAGTCCCAAGGAGCGCTCTCCAAGGCTTTATCACACTGGGCAAGGCAAATGTTTCCATGGCGCGAATCGGTGAATGCGGTGGCTTAAGTTGGCTCAACCCATCCCAGAGCGGTTATACTAACCCAGCGCGCCTCTGTCCGCTTGGCTTGGCGTTTCAGTCGTTTCCACTTCCAGTAGCCCCGCCCCAGCAGACATGCATCCTCCGAGGGTGCGGATTGATTATGTTCTGGTGGCTTCGTAGGCGGCTTGGCGTTCATTCACGGCACACTGGTCCCGGTTGCAACACTTAACGGTGCACCGTGTAGGCGATAGCGTTGACAACGTAGCGGTTTAGTGGCATCGGCGGTTGGTTTCGAGGAGCTGCTTTGGCGCTCCTCTCAGCGTTTTGTGTCCGTGCATACTTCCCTCATCGTCAGCATTGTAAGCACCGTGGTTGTAGTTTCGGTTTTTTTACTACTTTTTTTCCCGCGAGCGTTTGTGGCCACATTTTTCCTGCTGCTCGTTATGCGGGCTTAAAAAGTGAAGCGGATAGAGTGGTGGAGACGCCTGGTTTTTTTCGCTTTTGAACTCCTTTTTTTAATTTTCTAGTTCCAGTGCTGTTCATAATAAAGATGGGGTTTGAAATGATTCCCTTTAAAACGTTTCTAGACAAATATCCATCGAGAATCAACAACATTTTTGGGCATTTTGTGAAATCTCGTTCTGCTGAATGTATTTCAAATTAAACATGAGAATACTCGTACCAGAAACTGTGTTTTAAACATTTCTCCTGAAATTATACGAGTTTTCGCTGGAATTCCACGGCAAAACATCGGAAGCTGTTTATTAAAATCGCTTCAATGGTTACCCAGAAATGGACCCTCACTCCAGCTGACCATTTAATACGCTGTAACTCTCGAGCCGAACACGGGCGCACCATCTGTTTCCCGACTAGCAGTGTCTGTGCAAACAAGCTGCCAACATGCTACCTCTGATCGGCTCCGGTGAATGCTGTGAATGCTTGCTGTAATCGTTAAGGTTGTGGCAACCGAGGAGGAGGAGGAGGAGATCCCAGTGTAGGGCCCCCATTTTTCCATTTCTGGATAAGCGCAAAAAAATGGCCAACCATACCCTCAAACTCAAACATATTTTCATTCCAGCCAGCCAGCCAGCAAGTTGGAGCGATGCTCTGATTTTGCTCGATGCTAAGCTGGGCAGGATGACAAGAAAGCCCTGGAGCCGGGAGCTAGCGACGAAAACTAAGAAACATCAGCTGGCAGGCGGATCCTGTCAGGAAATGGAATTGTCATTTTATTTCAGATTGCTCCAATTTCCTGCCATTGTGCTAGCGCCTCCGTTGCTCAATCTGATGACGATAGAGAGCGCTAGAGTGAGGGACAGAATGAGAGAAAGAGAAAGTCTAGCAGGGGCTCATCCTGGCGAAATTAACACAACGCCGATGCCATCACCGACGGTCGCTCAGTTCCGGCAGAACCGAGCAAGCAAAGAGGCCCATCAGCCGATGGCCTAATGGAATGGAAAGAGAACCTCCGAGAGAAAAGAGCATTTTTACATATTCATAATGGAAGATTTAATTTTAATATTCTGTCGAGGGAGGGGGAGAGGGCGACCGTAGAGCGGAAACCTGACGATAGCAGCATAAACAGGCAGCAGCAGCCGATGGGACATCGGATCGATGTTCCCTGGGACGGCCCCCGGAGGTACACGGAATTCAATTTGCAAAGTGATTGATGGAATGGGGACCGGGGCCCCGTTGCACAGGGTGGCATCTAGTGGTTTGCAGAAAAAAAGGGCAACTCCAACGGTCGTTTGATGTACTACGATCGATTCGGTCACCAGGAAGATGATGCTCATGATGATGATGCTCATGATGATGATGATGGATGGGGTCGATGTGAAGACGATTTCAATTAGTTCGTCTCAACCAAGGGCCAAGGGCCGTTCGGGGCCCCCGGAGACAAGCGAGCGAACCAGAGCACTACAATGTTATTGTACGGCGTTCCAAAATGGCTGGTACCTGGCACCTCCATCGGGGATACGGGTTGGCATGTTTTCGGAACATTTTCCGCTCCATTGATGACAAAGTTTTCCCTGGCACGAGTGCACCACCGCGCTCGAGAGTACGAAGTTGAATTTGATTATGAAATACCATACGCCGGCCGGCGCATTCCCACCGCAGCGTCCATTTTGTTCGCATTCCAGATGACAACGGTTGGCTCCTGGTTGGCCCCAGGGACGATCTGTTAGCCGTCGGCCGTTCCAGTAAATCTGGATCAAAGTGCCTGTGATGCTGATAAATCATGTAGATGCCAGCCAGAGGACCGAGGACGTTTGAACGTTGAAGCATCAATCTTCTTTGGATCTCGTTCTCTACGGTACTGTGGCCTCCATGGGCCCTTGGATTCTTCCAGTTTTCGATCTCGATTCACAAGCAATGACCGTTCGTGTCTTGATTAGATTCAAATTCGATCGCCGTCCTGGGCCCAAAGTTCTCTTTGCCAAATGGAAAAAGTCCCATGCCCATGTTACGGCCTTGGTGCAATCATTTACGAAAACAGTGCTCGGTAACGGAGGAAAGGAACAGTTCTCCTTCGGCACCAAGCGGCACCTTGTACTGTTCGGTTGTTTCGGGGGGAAAATTATCTTCCGGAAGAATCGCCTGAATTGGGTCACTGAAGAAAGGGAGAGGGGGGGGGGGGGTAAGGTCCAAAGCCTAGGTGCCATCCATTCTAAAGGGGCGAGCGGCCAGAACCGGTGCCATAATAAAATTGGCGCTGGCCGTGACCGTTGCTGAGATTTGTGGCCACACCATCGCCGGTTGCCAAGCTCTCTGCCGGGTCATGGAGGCGCCACAACACTACCAAGGACGCTTGCCACGATGTGTCGCAGAGCAAAGATCATTCGTAAGGTGTTATGCAATCGGTTGGCCGCCGCATGGTCGGTGGTCTGGGGAATTAAATCTCCGAAAGCGAAGAAAATTGTGTACCCGATTGTAACACTTCGGTGAAATCTGGTTCCACGTCCGGTGGGACGTATCGAAGGGGCGTGTAATTTTGACATAAATCCCGTACACAAAAAGGTCAAATCCCTCTGGTCACCGGTGACATCAGCAGCACCAGGATTAGATTGTCGATCGATAGGTTTGCCACGAACGGAACCGAAGATTGATTGTTGAATGGGGAAATGGATGCTTATCTTTTGCACACCTTTCGCCGAAAAGCATCAGGGATTGAAGATTGATATGCGTATTATTGCGTGCTGCGATAGCGAAAAGAAGGAAGACGCTAAAGAAGAACCCTGTTATCAGCTAGCCAGTGGATATCTTCACCGTAAATCACCAGCACCATCTTCAATTCATTCATCATTTTCCATTCCAGCATTCTTCTAATGTTTTCTTCGTGCACCTTTCACCGCATGGGGAGTCTCGTATGCTGGGAAAATCTTCCAGTTGAGCAGTTTTTTTCTCCTTTCTCATCGGGAGGAATTATGTATCCTTGGAAAGTGGACGAGCTCGGAAATGAGATGGATCACAACTTTACAACTTCCTCCTTCGATGAGAGACAGAAAGAGAGCGAGAGAGTAGATACATCGCCCAATCTTGCGAGGCTCTAATGGAGCCGGCAACCGATCCCTTTTCCAAAATTCTTTTGTTTGAGGTTTACCTCATGGCAAGGGACACGCTTACACGTGCGATACACTACTCTTTTAGACGAGCGTTTTTCTTTTTCTTTACACAGCCCGTGCGCTTCTCATATTGCCGATCCAGTTTAAACGCTCATCCTCAGCATAAGAACCAACTAGAAACTTGACTGACGCCCTCAACAGGCTGCGAGTGCGGCCTCTCTTGTGATCTGCTGCTGCTCCTGCTGCTGCCGTGTAGACAGAGCTACTTTTAGTGATTTCACCCGAAACACATTCGACCAGAAAATGCTCATAACGAAACTTTTACCGCGTTTACGTAACCGCTGGTACCGGAAACTTTCCATCGTCAAAATGCCAGCAAAGTTCGCCGATGATATGAGCGAACGAACGCTCCATTTCGAGGGCACGCTGGTGGCGCCAACATGTTGTCAGAATTGGAGAGCAAAAGTTTGAGCCAAAGATTAATATGCCGCAGGGCAGGCACATCCGAAGCGGATGGATCGACTCATGGCCTGCTCAATCCGGCGAGATGACGAGATGAAAACCTACGGCCTTAGGCCTCCGTTTCAGTGCCATCACCGATCGAAACACGCGTTCGTAATTCAGTTTCAACATAATGTCATCCAGCAAGCCCAGTTGATGGAAATGAATTCGAAAATAGGGTCAGTTGTGTCAGCAATGCCGGCATAGAATATGTCCTTTCATGAATGCCGGAAATCGGATGCATACATAAAAGACATTCAACATAAATCATTTGCCAGCGCAAGGAAGCGCAACGCAAGAGTCGAACGAAACAGTTGATGATTGCCAGCCGGCAGCAGGATTTGACATCGAATGATATGATGGCCATATAGACAAAGGGCCATAGATTGGCTTTCGGGTAGGCCCGGCTAGGGGGCAGCATTAGTGACATTGCTTTCAGCACAACTTAACCACAAAACGACATACGATTGATGCACAAAGCCCCGCTTGAACGGCTTTTCATTCGTTTTTTTCCCTTCTATTCTCTGTAGCACATTTGCTAACGAAACGAAAGCCAACAGTCACTTTGTCTTTTAGGCGCTTTGCACGAGGTGCTTTGTGCGCTCTGTGATGATGAGAAGTCGAATGGCAATGATGGCAGTGGTGGTTTGGCTTGCTGCACCATGAGCTGATGCGGTGAACCAGGTCTGCCGTCTGCAGCAGTTCCAGTATGATTAAACAGGAAAAAAGGACTATTCATTAGTGCCGTTCCACAGACGGTACGGGGCTATTACGATGACAATGATGCTCGTTGCACAATACCGAAATGGACGAGAATCGTTTCGTTTGTTCTGGCATTGGTGTTCTAGCTCTTTTTAATGATGTTGCATATTGGAGGATAATTCGGATAACGAAACTACTATTTTGCGAATACACATAATTTATTTTTCGATACAAAATTGTAATTGGAATTAAGGAAATGAAAAATTATCAAAATAACATTCATTACGATACTCGCAAAGTGCTCACTAATATGTGTAAAGAAGATTTATGTTACCTCGTGCATAATACTTTAAATGTCCAATTCTGTGGATATTCAAATGTTTCGTAAAACTTATCTGCGCCACAGTAGGTCCCTAATTATAGAATACCGTCAGAGAACGTCGAACAATCTGGCATATTGTGTGAAGAAAACGCACAAAGAAAAACCAAGAACAACCTGATGGTGCGCTCCATTTTATGCACATTTCCCAATCCCTAGTTGAAACCTTATGGCGTTTTAATTAAAATTCTGTAACCACTTTGCTCATCCCTGGCCATAGGAAACATCCCCTTTTCCTGGACATGGCAAGCACTTTTACTCACGACTCTAATTGGCAAAGACCTTTTGAATGAAATACCATTTATAATGGTACCATGCGGTAATGTCAAGCGCAAAATGGCTTACGGTTGAATAATGGGAATTTGCTCGCACAAAGAGTGGAGTGAAGTTGAGCAGCAGTGTGAGAATAGATTAATTCATCAAAAACCATGGCCATCAGTTCAGGCGAAGCAGGAACGAACTCGTTCTTCGGTGAATCGTAATAATCACAAAATAATGTAGCGTTTCGAAACTTTAAGCCAAAGATTCTGCTAGATTTGCGGCCAAGCTGTTCCCTAAGCGCCAGCGCCCAGCTCTTCTCATTCTTCGTCGACCCTTTTTCCATTGTCCTAAGTTAAGCAACCCTCATCGCTATTCAACCAAAAACGCTCGTGTCCCTCGAGAGCATTCTAAATGAGGAGATGGTGCTTGTCATTCCAAGCATCTTCTCTACAGCACAATTTACTCAATTAACTTTAGAACTACAAAGGCCCTCCGACCGAGAGTAGGCCTTTGAAAGAGGTATCTAAGCTGCGATGGAGATTGTGCTAGTTGGATTCCGGAAAGCGTCAAAGGATCCTTTCGGTTCGGACGTTGAATCGGAATCGTTGGATGCCAAAATATGTTGGCAGCTAGTAAACCCAACATTAATTTCATTGGACGTGTTTATTACTCTTGCGGATTGCTATTGTTCGTGACTATATGATGTATTCGGTGGTCCGCATGAATACGATAACATAAAACACAATCCAACGTATTTTACAAGTCTCTAACGAAATTACTTTAAAGAAATATTTTATGTTGAAGCTTACACAAGTTTTAGTGTTTCGAAAAGAAAATCGATTGAGAAGATTTTATTGAAATCAAAACGTCCAGCTTCCAGTTTATTCCGCTGGAACAAATTCTAAGTGATTTCCACCGGAACAGAGCCTCTTTCATGTGAAAGTTATATTTGCATCCAATCTGTTTGCTCGGAGCCATTCCGGGAACTGCTTCATCAGTAAAACAGTCGAAAACGGCTCCCAGCACTTTCAACTGACAACGGAGAACGGTATTTGGTTCTTAATAGTTCCAATGCATGTAACACAGAAAGGAATAGTTTAGGGCTCATGAAAGTCAGAAAACTTATCTCACTACCGCCGGGGGGTTGTTTCTGTCTGTACACCCGAATGGAAACATTCGTTGCTTACGATCGATTTAAATCGCTCTTGGCCGTTTGAGCTGCTATGTTGGAATACAAAATCAACCAGTATCAAACGAAAAGTACAAGTCTCATGAAACGAAACTGTTCTATGATTTACACAACTAATGTTTAATAATCGATTACAAGTTCTAGTGACAGCGTTCGTTCGGTGGTGTTGCTCTAAAGAGTTAAACAAGTTTGTTTACTGTAATTCAATGAATTCAATGAACTCCCTTGAATTTCATTTGTTCCCGCACAATAAACATCTACCATATTCACTCCTCCTCTACCTCTCGAATACCCACGGCTTCCCAATTTTCGTAGTGACGAAAAGCGAGACACTGAAATTATTGCTCACGTCGTTGAGCGCTACAATCCTCGTTGGTTCCCATTGACTGAGGAAGCGACTGGAGTCCAGTTACCGTACCTAAGCTGCTCCAAGTTTCACTAACTGGGAGGGTGCTTTGGAGCAGAATTGTGTATGCACCCAACATTCCACTAACCAGATCATGGTCTGCCGACAGAGTTTATACAGATTACGGTTAAGCTAATCGGTTGCACTTTGTCTGCGATAAATCTGTCACTACACCGTACGTCTGTTGGACGTTGCCGTTCCCATAGCTTCCGGCAAAGGCTACCACGAACAGAGTGCCAGCTTACCGTAGCGCCACGAGTCGCGTAAGTTTCTTCTCATGCGCTGAGCTCCTTTTCCATCCATTTTAAAACACTTCGTTTTCTCGCAGTAAGACTCCGTGAAAGTTACTTTAGAAACCATAGTTTCAATTGTTGGAACAGCAGCATTATTTCGTTACATTTTTCCAAGAAAAGAGCCTGGTTACTGTAACTGTTATCAACAATAATACGGACTTTAAATATAGAATTCGCGAAATTCACACACCCACGATAGAGTGCGAGATTTTACCCTTCATATTACATTCGAAAATTAGCACTTTTCCGGCGGCGGAAATGCGAGCAATTTCCGCGCAAATTTTCACACCCCCGTGCAATTCTAGAAATGGACCTTTTTTCATTTCGATGCAAGGTGGTGCCAGGTCGGGCCGGCTACAAGACAACAGCCAATTTCACTCGGGCAGCATAAGGCACCCACCGGAAAGAAAACAAAAAGCACAGGTATCATCATTACGTGCCAATTTGTTTGCCACAGATGCCGGTTGTTCTACGGTATTCGCACCGCAAGGTAGGCTTTGGATCTCTCGCATTGGAATATATTTGGAAAATTGAAATCACGAGACTAGGGAAAGAGGGCCCCTTTATAGTCTCACTCACTCAATGAAAGTGGTTTGTTGGTGGGAAAACATAATCCTCGGCAAAGTGGATTCCTGGGGTGAAACGGATTTAAAGAGTTTGCAAAAATAGCGGTGGGCCCAAAAGTGGGAAAATGTAAAATCTGGCTATTGAATTTGCAAAACCAGACCCGCCGAGTGTTAGGGCCAATCAACTCCGTTCGGTAAACAATCATGCATCCTGTTGAGATTCTTCTTTCTTTAAGAAAAGTATTCACAAATAGTCTATAGAGTATTTCACTTCGTATCATGCTACTTTACAAACGAAACAATTCTGAAACCAAGCGCACTTCTTAGTAAAAGTACAAAAAAATGCACAACCTAAGCCTTTTACTGTTGGTCAAATGTAAACCCACGGCTCGGCGAGTGTAGCAATTTCTAAATGGATTTCGAGCTGGGAGCGGAATAGAGTTTATGAAAGTAAAGCATAAGCCGCATGGATAAAATATGAAGTGAAATATCTTCCCGACTGCAGCGCACCCGACGGTTTTGAGAGATGAGTAAGTTACTTGATGCGATGAAAGAGGTAAGCAAAAAAAAAAACCAGGAAAAAAGAAAAAACTGGTGTCAGGGCTGGTAAACTGGTTACAAATGAGAACAAAAACCCTATCCAGCGAGTAAAACTCTGAAACAGGAAATGACAAATGGCACCATCTCGTAGACGGTAGGAACGTGCACAGCCCGTGTAGCCGTCGTCTGCCGCATTTCGTCCTTTCCTGGCGAAACGATTTCCTCAGCAAATGGCCCAAGGAAAAAGCTGTGGCACAGGCACAGGGGAAAGTGTACGAAAGGATTTCTCACACAAAAAACGAGCAAAAAACAACGGGCGACTGATACCCGGCAACGGGGGGTCGAGGGAGAAGAAATCGTTCAACAGAATCTTCGTTCGTCGTCAAGTTGTACGCCAGACAACGCGGACATCCGGTGGTCCTTCAGTCCTACAGTCCGGAAACCCCGGTGCCCAGTGCCGGGACTGCGCGAGGATTTATAATGCTTTCACCCAGTACACCAACGTACACTGCAACACGCTGGATCCGTTTCCGGTACGCTTGGCTTTAACTGGGACGTGAGTTCCACAGTTCCATCGCGGGATCCCGGTCGACTGGCATGTTTTATTGTAGAGAACCGTCGGTAGCAGTTACTATAGGAAACTTTTAACTTGTAACACATTACTTAGCTTACTTGAAAAGATCATGAAAAGTGCAAATCATACTTCACCCGCACCTTATTTATTAACACCAAAAGTGTCCAATTCCTTGCAGAACTTTTTCACACTGATAAAACCTGATCTGATCTTCATAAAGTCTCGTTCTTGCTGAATCTAATGAAGTTGGCGGAAACTTTGCTCCTTCCTAAAACTGCATCCCTGCATCAAAATTTCCAACTATGTTAGAGCGTGTTTAATACTTCTCGCCAAACTGCATTAAAAGCCTGTCGGTGGGACGCAAGTTTTTGCGAGGTGCGACGTTGGTTTACCTTATTGGTAAAGAGCTTCTGACTTCTAACTCTCCTAGTAGCTGCTGTAGACGGCTTTACGGGATGCACTAGGGAGGTTTGGAGAAGAAACTTGCTAGATGGTAAAGCACGTGCGCCAACAATACATAAGAACACACAAGACCACGAAACTGCAACATCTTCCAAGGCGGAAGAAGCTACTTGACGAACCCGATACAACAGTAGCACCTACGAGTTGCATCCTCTCTACGGCGAAGTCAGGAGCAGCAGCAGCAAGTGAAGAAGTTAATTGTTGAGCCACGGTCGGTCTTATCGATGCCCCATGCGATGCGCACCCGTCAACTTGTTGCCGGTGAGGTGAGGAGTGCGTTTAGCTGGCCATCATGATAGCACCTAGTGCCACTCCGGTTCCGTCTTCGGTGTCTCTCTGATGTTGACCGGAGTGTGCCGGTGCCGCCACCAACCGAGGGAGGGTGATAAAGCTCGATGACACGCTGTTACAACAAGGGCAATTATCTTCCATCTCCGCTCACGTCACGTCAAATTGAAAATGGATGTGGCGGCGTCCAGTGGGCTTATCGCAAACTTCACCTTGAAACGTGACGTTCGATATTTATGCCAGAGCACCACGTTGATTGAGTGCCACTATTACTGCGCACCCATGTGGCCCAATACCCCCTCTCTCCTATCCCCTTTTTCAAGCCCCCGTTTAATGCCTTTTTGATGCTTTAATCATTCATAATTTTTGTCATTTTTAATCGAAAATGCTGAGCCTCCCCCCCCCCCCCCCAATAATGTGGTCCCGTGATGGTGGTGTGCGTTAATGTATCACTACACTACTGCTGCTACTACTACTACTACTACTGCAGTGTAGTGTCGTCGAATGCAATTTTCCATTAGCTTCCGCACATCACCCATCTCCATGCCAGCTCGAAATGGAGTCACCTTAATTATTAAAAAACCTCCTCTTTTCCCTTCCACTGCGACGGGGTTTAACGGTGGCATTTATGAATTTCATTACTCGCTGTGATGTGATCCGGTGCGCTCTGGTGCGGTGAGGTCCCGGTGTTCCGGAGCGGCGCGCCCGGGCGCGTGCATATCATAATCACGACCAATTGCGCTCAGCCAAGCGAGCGAACGAGCGAGCGAGGTCGTTCCGGGCCAGGTTGGTGTTCCCATCGACGGTTGAAAATTATGCCATCTGGCGGCAGTAGCTGATGGGGATGGTGGATGATACTCGCTCTTCACTCTTATGCCCTCAAAAGGGATGCAGCAGCAGCAGCATTTATGCGGCGCGAATTTAGGGCAACCATAATCAACTGACATCTGCACCCTCAGGGGTAGAGAGAGGCAGAGAAAGAGAAAGAGGAAGAGGAGAGTGCAGGTATCCCCACGCCCTGCTGCACACGTGAGCGCCACGCCTTTGGCAGCGAAATTGAAAATTGATAGCATTTTAGCT
>NC_064878.1:44994063-45094063 GCF_943734665.1 Anopheles aquasalis | reverse complement strand
TGTGGAGCTGGCACTTAATGTGCAGCATAGTATGTTGAGCAGCATGCGTTATGAGAGTGTCCGTCCGTCCGTCCGTCCTAGTTCTCCTTCTCGTCCCATTTCGCTGTTCGAAACTGAAATATGGTGGTAAGAGAAGGAAGAGCTCCTGAAATGTTGCGAGCCCTAGGTCGAGGTGGTGCCAATAAGCTGGCAGAAGACGACGGTGTGGGTTCGAGCAGGGTTTTTTGGAAGGGTTTCCAGTGACGGCCGAGACAGCCTCGCACTCGCACTCATTCCCATCCATCCCCCCGGGAGCATCGGTAGTCTCGTGGAGAAGCGGCAAAAAGATAGTAAAAAAACAAAACAAAACAAAACAAACCAAACAGCTCAGCTACTACCGTGCTGGGATGCGTACAGTACACGTACGGGGAGCCGAAACGGTTCTGCAACGTTGTATGTTTTGCGATAGTTGAAGCGAATTTCGATGTGCGTTAAAAAGGTTCCCTGGCTGCCCGCAATATGAACCATCATATCAGTGGCTAAAAGCGAGTGTGAGTATGTGTGCGGAGAATTCGTTTCGTTTCGTTTACGCTTCTCCAAAAAACCAGATGACCTATTTTCGATGGCGTCGCCTATTTCAAAACGGAAACATTTTCAGCGGAATGGTGATCGTTTGCCTTTGAACCTTCGAATGGTGTGCCATTCTGCAATTTGCGAGCATTTCAAGTGCAGACGCAAGATGCAACAGCAAACATCACAGAGTACGTAGCATTATGCACATGCTCTGGATACTGTGGCGTGGAGGTGATGACGTCGTGTTTACTGACGTCCATCCGAAATGGTTATGCAAATATCGGAACCATCAAAGGTGAATGCGCATAAAGCGCGAGCGATGCTGCGATGCATTGATTCCAACTGCTAAACACGAGATTCTAATTAAATGCTACATTGCATGATGGTAGAAATCTCATCCAGAATGGTAGAAAAAGGGCGACTGTCTCGCAGTACGCTGTCATAACTACGTAAACTGTCAAAAAGGAGAGATGGAGAGAGTGCCAGTACCTGGCAGAAGCTTGAAGCTTGCAGCACCGCCCTGGCGTCCGTTTTCCGGACATGAAAATCGCATTTCCCATTTGGCATTGACTGTGATGGAGCCGCAGGAGTGACTTTTCGGGGGATCAATCGTGTATCGCTTGCTAGTAACGTGCTGGTGTCCTTGCTGCTGTCATTGCTGAAGCGACTACCGAACTGATGACGGATGGCGCAGGACGATGATGATGATGTATGAATGGGATTCGTAATTAAGCTAATGGAAGATACGGTTCATCCTCCTCGAGCCGATTGGAGTGGCGTATTTGTTCTTTATCCGTGCAGAATCCGGCGATTCGCATCTGTATTGAAGAGTAAATTGGTGGAAGGGAATTGAATATTGGAACGATAGTGTTTTTTTTTCGATTTGCGATACACTTCACTGCAGGTACTTCAACCGGTTTACCGTTGATTCCGCGGATTGCCCTCAGCAAAACAAACCAAACGTAGTTGCTCCCGTTTTTTTAAGTGTTTTCAATGCACACAACGTCGTGGTCCATCGTCCTGCATCAGCCGTGGTCCCCGATGTTCCCTCAAAATCATTAATCTAGGCATGAGGACCTCCGGATTCAAATCGAACACGTCCTTCCTTCAAATCACAAGAGTGTTTTGCCAACCGTTTGACAGTCGCGCCATCGCGTCGTCGCTTACTGTTTCGCGTCTGTTTTTCCACTCTCCACGTTGTGCCACATGAGACATCTCTCTAGGGGTCGCTCGTTTCTCCAACAAGCATAACAAGCCTACGGATGCAGTTTCTTCGCCAAGAAACCAGCTGCGCCCGTCGGACGGTCTCTCTGTCTGTGGGTCTTGCCCGCCTACATCATCATGGTCTGCCCCGTTCCGTCGCATCATGTCCAGCTCAACAACAACGCGACAACACTGTGACATGAATGCGTAAGAGGTATGCAAATCGTTCTGCACAAACATCGTGTGCGCGCTACGGAAGAATGACGAATGGATGTGCGTCGCTTGAACATAAAGCATCGGTGTTCAATATTGGATCGTACGTTACCAAAACAGCCGGGGCTCTGGTGAATCATAAATGATACCTGGAATGATGCCTGGTATGTAATCAATAGCGTTTGGCTGGGGCTTTTTTTTGTCACCTCCTCCGAACATTACGCTCAACAGTTAGTAAAGAGTGAAAAAAGTTTTCAAAAGTTCTTTCTCTTCTGTAGCATAACAACATTGCGCCTTGTGGTTGTGATTTCGCTGTTGATTGGAAATTGTCATAAACAGCATCCCACCGATTGATCATTACACAAACATATTTCTTCCGCACGATGAGAAATCGAATAAAAATGAGTTCGAAGAATCACTCTGATGATGCCCTCCGCCCCCAAAAATAAACCTCTTTCACCGCAACTCCACCATAAACGCACGCACGCATGCACGCAACGACGAGCCACCCCTCTCTCTCTCGGGAGCCCCCCGGGCGCTTCGCTACAATCATATCAATTTTCTTCCATCGTATTTTTAATCTTCCAGCACCGTTTCCAGGAAGCTTTCTTCCTGCTACTTCCACCCAGTCAGGCTACAGCTACAACAACAGAGCAGGAACCAATGTAAAGAGTCGAAATCGACGGAAGAAGGAGAGAAAAAAAGGCAACATTCCCAGCGCCGATGGAGGACGGATGCGAACCAGCGACCAAATTGCAAAAATAAAACCAAAACCATCCAGCACCACCAACGATGTGTGACGGTTTGCTGTGTGTGTGCGGGTCCCCTGGTACAGAAGGAACATCATCATCCCCTCCCCGGATCGGCCGGAGCCGGAAATGGGTATCGTTTGCGTCGCGATTGCGTTTCGTGTTTCGATTGCAAACATTCGATGGTGCGCTGTATGCGCTCCGGGTCCGGGCGTCCGGTTCGTCCGTGAGCCAAAAGGGTGGTGGGTGGGTGGCCCATGTTAAGCCCCACAAAACGCGCAAAGAACTGACAGCCCGGGACGACGACTGAAACGACGACGAATGACAGCATTGCACGATGGCGAGTAAAACGGTGAATAGGAGAAAAAGGAAGAAAAAGAGGGAAAAACAATTGAACCGGACGTAAAATGAAAAATCCAACGCGACTGACGTCACATCCGGTGACATCGGCGCACAGAACCGAAAACCGTAGCAAAAACGATTACAGAGCGCGAAACGCGAACGGTTGCGAATGTGAGCGACAAAACAACCACATTACTGAACTGACAGACAGAGTGACTGCGCTGGCTGGCTGGCTGGCCACGTAGCAAACGCCAAAAGCTTAGCAAAGTTTACAAAGAGAGGGAAGAAGCAAATGGAAATATGTAAATGAAATGTCTGTGCGCGCCTGCTCCACACCATTTGCGGTGGCTTGCCGCTATGTCCCACTTCAAGGATGTGCGAGAACTCCAGGACCCATAATGGGTCCCCCATTCTTACCCTGGCGTTGAAAGTGCGGAAAACTCACTCACTTAGAGAGGGAAAATTGGGCATTAACGGGGGAGGAGGGGCACTGTTCGCCCGGATTCAGGACCTTCCATTCCGTTGATTTGGTTTGCGATATGCGTACATCCGATTTACGTAGCGAGCTCGTGTTGGCTCGAAATTGAGTAAATTAAACATTAACGAGTTATGTTGTTCTGGTGTTCCCCCAGGGTAGATTTTGGGCCACTGCTCTTTGTGTGAGTGCGTGCTGGATTGCGCAAATAGAGAGCGTCGCACCAATGTTTGCACCATCGATTGATGAAAATAAAGAGAGAGGAATATTTTTTGTTTTCTCGTTTTTAGAGCTACGGTGCGATTAATTTGCAACTTTCAGCACGCATGTTTGATGTGGAAAATGGAAAACAAACTTCAAAATACTGAAATAGGATTCTTTAGAACTTCAAATACACAAAAAAACGAATGAAATCAACGAATCTTCTTATCGCGAAATTTGTTTATGTGGTTGGCAGTTTAGTAGAATGAGGGTAATGAAGCAGGAAAATAATTGATAGCAACGTTTACTTTACCAGCGAGTTTCGCAACAGCGAGCAAACGAATGAATCCCCGGCGAAATGGGAAGGGAAAACTCCGTTGTCCCGTCACCGTTCGTCTTGCCATCAAGGGAAACAGCAATTCCGTTATCTAGCTTCCGCACGCCAACAACTAACTTCGATGATAACTGTGTTCCAGTAAAGCTTCCTTCCCACTTGTTTCGGTCCTGTACACAGCCGCACAGCGCAAGAGACACACAAATGTTCCGGAAGGATTGCTCGAGAGCACAACAAGCAAGAAGCACGATTGGACGAACGAGCGAACGAAATAATTTGTTCCAAAACGGGTAAAACTTTAATGATAAAACTTTACGCCGTACCGCCGTTTTTCGTGTGTACTTTTCGAGCGATGGCTTCCACGCCAGCACCGGCAGCAGCAGCAGTCGATGTTAAGCTCGCCATCGCAATCGCTTTTTTGTGCAGGGGATGTGCAGGGGTGTGGTGTAGGAGGGTGGGCTTTTTGTGGTGGGATGTATTTAATTATTTTCATTATCATCGTCGCTGCGGGACGCGAGGTGAAAGGTTTTTTAAAGTCTCATTTGTTAGAATGATATTTTTTCGTTTTTCGCCGAGTTTTCGCCGGCGAGATAGTGGAAAAGTGGATATCGGATTTCGGGCGTTGTTTTGCACAAACACATCCGTACGGAAACCAAATAATGAAAAACCACACGTAGAAGAATGGAAGGAATGGAATTGGAGGTCTGTTTTTGCAATACACAGAACCGAGCGTGGCTGAAGGTAGTTTCTAATATTTGCTTTCGTTTAGCGGCATAGGATTTACACAAGCCATCGGATTACACTTGTTGACATTTAATTTTACTTCAATATGGCCTCTCGGCGGGATTATTCGGTATTGAAACATATTGTAAAGTATGATAAATATCATCAAAGGTTTCATAAAAGCATTATTTTTGAAAATTAAATCACTCGTATGCTTTATAAAATCCGAAAACATATCGCTACATATCATGGAGGCGCCTGGTGGTGGATGTTTTTCACGCTAATTGCCAGCTAATGTGCCACTCATCAACAGTTAACACGATACACCGCTTCCTATCATTTGCTGCCATTTTATTGGCCTTCTTTACAGCCGCGTCGAATCGATGACAACGGGACACAGAATCCCTGAAGCCAACGCTTTTCAATTGAAGTATCGACCCAGGAGAGAACCGAGCGAAACGTTTTCCAAAAAGGGACCATTGATCAAAGGGAACAGCCCTCTCTCCCTATCACAGTGTTAAAGTAGGACATTTAAGCAGTCGGTAATTTGTACCTTCTTCTCCACTTTGTTCGAGTGGGGCACCATCCTAACCGATTGACTTAACCGATTCTGCCGCCTACAGAGGCTCAAACGGTAGCGCTGTTATACTGAGTGAGTGCCAACGGTGCCTGTCTTCATTAGACTTTCACTCTCATTAGAGACGTGATTAATTATTCATTCGATCGATGCTCGGCAGTCGGCTGTGATGTAGCGACTGGAAACCCCTCCAGAGAATACGAGTAATACGAATTATTCTAGTAATGATTATAGCGGAATCATCAACATCAAAAGGAAGTACGAGCTCTTCTGATAATCATATTCATGTGAAGCGTATGGTAGTGTTTGTACACTGATCCGGTTCATTGTTTATGCACTGTTTGTATAATCGAAAATGCTGCGCAACATTATCGCACCCAGTGTTGTTTCCGGAAAATGATAAATAAAATTATCTGCAGTGATTGCTACTTGCTCATTAAACAAGTTACTAATGACATTCCAACTTGGTCCGAAGCCTTGGTTGTAAACCTTTAGCCAACCTCCCCTTTTTTCAATCAGCTCCATTATCGATCCAATCGAATTCATTTCAAATTCATCGTGCAATCGCCCAAGGGCCGCCTTCCCATCATTGCCTTCGCCTAATGATAGCATTTGTACATAAATATTAGTTCGCCTCGATTGAAAATCTCCCGACCGGGGGTGGGGGTGGAAAACAGGAAGCTCATGTTTCGTGATCATCAACGAGAAGCGCACGATCGATCGGTGAACACAGAGAGAGAGAGAACCACCCTTGGCGTACGCCAAGCAGACTCTCGCTTCTATTGCCTGCTACCATCCCGGACGGGACGCAAAAGTACCAGGCAAAGGGAGGAAAGGAAGCACAAGATTAAGTTTCATCATTTCAAAGTTTGAATTTTAATTTACTAACGCCCATTAGTAAAACGATGCCTCCTCCCTCACCGACCGAAGAGGTAAGAGGCCTCGCTGGCGGTCGAAGAGATCAGTATCATCCGCCGCTGCCTCGGTCTCGACCTCTGAATTATGTGGTCAGTGGTGTACACAGCGCGATAGTGTAGCAGCAACAGGAACATCGGTTCCGTCGTGAGCCCTCACCACTCGTTTCCCGGAGTCCGACGAAACAGTGCGATTGTTTATATTCATTACAGCGCACCCAGATTAATGAAGATCGTAAATTTCCGGGCTTTCCATCCCCCCTCAAGCCACAGCCGTGCTTGGCCACTCGGCCAGGGCGGCCCCTGGTCTCTGTGATGCTTCGTGCGTAAGCCGGTGTGTGTCGGAGCAATGTGCAGGCATCGAATCCTGGCATCGGTGCTGCTGTTTAATCTATTTCTGATATATTGATCTGACCGGAACGCCCGTACGCACGCCGGCGACCCTTTAGATCGATCGATCGAGGTTTGTGCATGGGATCTGGGGGCCACCGTACCGGATTATGGCCTCTCGTACGAGCGAACGAGAGCAAGGACAATAAATCCTTTTCCAATGCAAAAGGGGAAAATTATGGGACGATGAAACAGGAACCAAACGCACACCTTTGGCAAGACAAAAACCTTAAACATGCTGCTCGGCAGGTATCGTGAGGCTGCGGACAAATGTTTACAGAATTAGAATCATACAAAATAATGTGAGACTGTTTGCACTGACTGCGCTGAGATGTTACCGACAAGCCAACACGGTCATGCGGACCGGATGAGACGGCCATTGGTGGTCTTCACCGGTCGTGACTTTGAACGGTCAACTTATTTTTAGTTTCCAATCACCTGCCACGCCGTCGTCGTCGTCGTCGTCGTCGTCGTAACGCCTTCGAATCGAATGTGATTTGTGGGATGACAGGATGACGATACCAGGCGGTGTCGTCGGTTTCAAAGCGAACTGCTGCTGTAAAGCCAAGTCCGGCAGAGCAGAAGGTGCGTTTGCAATTTGTTTGTTATTTTCAACGTTTCGATTTTTCAACAAACAGAATTCGCCTCCCCGGAAAAAGTGCTACGTCAGACCGGGGGAAAAAAATCACCCCAAATTCAGGACGGTAGCAGAACAAACAGTTTTGGATTTGTTTTTTTTTTTTGGAATTTGCGAGTTTACCAAAGATCGCAAACGGAATAATAGGAAGGAGAAGGATATTTTTGGGACACATTTTTGTTGCATTAGCTTGGGGAAGGAAACTACAAACAATGCGAAACATCTGGTCGATTCCAAGTTTGCCAATTTGGCGCTACATGCAATGCGATATGCAATATTTTCCCAAAAGAAGAAAAAGAACTCTGTTCTATTACGTGTTTACATATATTCTGCTATGACCGAGCAGGATTCAGATGAAAGAAACTTTCTTTGTATTCGAAATTGTAGTTAAAATCACTGTTAGGTTACAGTAACTCATTTCAGAGGAACAAACACATTTTTTTTTCAACTGAAGGACTGAAAAGACAATACATTTGCTTTCAACAACTGCGGTTTGTGATGCGAGATGAAAAAAACGTTGCTTTCGTGGCCGTGCATCTGAAATACAGCGTTGCAACTCGCCAAATGATAGCCAACGAAAGTTTCTTTACATCAAAAGTTGCTATTGTGGCCATGTACGTTTACATGTAGCGTCACAAGCGTCCAGAGCTCCAGGCGCGGGTATTTGTGATCCCATAACGAAACCATACAGGACACCGAGGACGACCGCCAAGTTTGTCCAGTTTGTGGCATCGGAACGAAGCAACATTTTGTCGTTCGTTTACTTGTCCCACCCCTTTTCCGTGACACTGCATGCACGGTGTTAATAAACAAAAGGCGCCAGCGGGGCGATCCCTCCGAGAGCATCCCAACCACGACACGAGAGAGTGCAGCAGCTCAAAAAACAACAATAAAAAAAAGCCCCTCCACGACCCATCTTCCCCTCCGTATATGGCCGGAGGCAAGAAGGCAGAACATGAGTCGCGGGACACGATGCGCATTTGCACGTACGTTTGCATTTCCCTTCCCCGCGCGCTTGACTGGAGCCAACCGAAGACCCCGGCGTGCGAATGCGCTGGCCAACCAACGGCTCCAAACTCCCAAGAATTCATTTCTTTCGCTGCGCACCCAAGTGGTGCAAGTTAACACCAACACCCCTCCCTGGCTTCTTTTGCTAGCTCACTTTTCACGATCCGACAGGAGGTAAGTGGCGTCAAACCGTGGCGTACCAAAGGCGGCGAAGCCAACAGGGCCCTCCTCGCCCTCGCGAAGTTGCCACGAATGCACGCGCCAATGGCAAATATGGCAATAAACTTTGTCCAGCCGTTTTCTGTCGCCTTCTGGAGGGCCTCTCCCTTTTGTCTCCTGAAGGCCCCGACATCGACGTGTGGTGGTCACACAGAACGCGACGCGCCATTGCCACGAATGGGGACCGTCCGAGTACCGGGAATGAGCAATAAATATGCTTTGACAAACAGAAATCGATTCCTACTCACAAGGGGAGCTGGGTGGTGGGGACCAGGAGCTGAGGTGTAGTGTTTCTCTGTTTACTGTTAAAGTTAAAACAATGTTTTGTTTTGTTTCCTTTGCCTGATGCGTGCTCACCATGCGGGGTTGTTAAACTTGCCAAAGAGTGCCAGAAGTCTGCCAGAGAGGTGATTTTGTGGGAAATCTGCATTTTTTAATGATTTTTTTTTGTAGTTGCTAGAAAACATCTCCCCGATTGAATTTCCTTCCATCCTTCTGGGGTTTTTACGCACAAAAAACATGCAAACATTTCCATATTTTTACTCGCCCAAGCCATCGAAAGCCAGTTAACTACGCAGCGATTATGAGTGACCTGGCAGCAGCAGGGTAGCATGAGGGTTGGTGGTTCATTAACATTGCCTTCAGTGGCGCCATTATGTTGCTTTAAGCTCAAGGGTGCCCGAGAACAATTTACATTCCTTCTGCGACCCGGTGCCTGGTTGCCCGCGTGGCCGTTTTCATGCATTCCTAACTTAACCCGTTCGCGAATGGAGCTCACAAGCAAACGGCACACAGAAACTGCTGTTGTGACACACTCAATCAAAAACAACGAATGATTTAAAGCCATCGGCGGGGCAGTACTTAAGGCAGCACAGCACAGCACAGTTGTAAATACAAATTCGCTCGGAAATGTAAACCGGGCCACCACGGAGGACAAAACTCATTTCTGACCTCGGTCGTTATTTACGACAGCCGGCAAGGGGGTGTAAGGTGTGTTTTATTTTATGCAGAAAGCAAGTGAGAAAAGCAATACTTGCGAACTGATGTGGGACCTCCACCGGCGAAATGTAGTTCACATGGTTGTGGTTGGGAAAGATTTCGATTCTTTTCTTGCCATTCGGAGTGTTCGATTATCAATTTTGTACATTGGAAAACTAAGCAAAATTCATTTTCCGCTAGCATTGACAGACGATGGTTTATGCTCACTCTCTCTCTTTCTCTCTCTCCTTTCATAATAATATAAGATCGACTTTGAAAACTTTGTCTGCGAAAAGCGAAGGCTTTGGCGAAAACTTTGCAATAACTTTGATTGGATGCAATCAGCTTCGTAACGAATTTCCGCAATAAATTGGTGTTTCGTCGATTTCCCTCTATCTGTGCTGAACATCGTCTGAGATGTTCGTTTGAAAGCACAGAAAACAGAAAAAACAGAAACTCAGAAGGAAAAAATGCAAGGAAATGGATTTGCGACTTCAGCAAGTGACTTGCTGGTTGATCTTGCATACTGTTCACCGAACTGTTCCAGTGAATATGAAACTGATCGCAAGCCCATTCGAGTCCAGCACTCCTATTATTACACAATTCAATCAATCCGCTCTCAGTCCCGTTTTCTGACGAGGTACCCTTCACCGCGAAGGTAGTTGAAGTGGTTTGGAGTGTGCCAGTGTCGCGGCGGTGCACCAGATGAAGGTTTAGGATGGAAAGAGTTTAAAAATAAATTTGCATCAAAGCGCTGGGAGCGCTGAGCCGAAGGGCCGACGACCACCACCTTTCGATCGCCGCCTTGCTCTCCGCTTATGACACACATTTTATTGCCGCGAGCCCTTTTCTTTCAATGCCAGATGTTGGCGCTGATCAACAGGTCGATTTGTCACGAAACCAGGTTCCGCCGTCAGTTTGCTACCACCGTCGAGATTTACGACCCGGCACTAACGGTAGCAGCTGACTATCTTACGGACAACCGCAACTACTAGGCCGTTGGGTGGGAAGGAAAATAGGACTGGCAAGTATTTCGGGTTTTTGCTGTGCTATGGGATACATCCATTATCATCCCAACCCCTAATCCATCAATTCATGACAACTTGTTTAATCAAACGCATCTAATTGGTCCCGTAAAATGTCATAAATCCGTGAGATCGTGTTGTTGGTGAGATTTGATTTTCTCCTTCTGTGCGATGGAATCTTTTAATTGATTATTTTATGCTGCTCGCTATGTAACAGCAACATATCGTTACATTTATGAAAACGATCAAGTTAAGGTAGTCGGTAGATGCACCATGTTAGAAACACGATTCCCATTAAAAAACCTTGGTAAACAATCACTCATCACATCACTCTTTGGAATCATAACATGGAACCTGTTCTGCCTACGCCTTGGAGCACAGGTTTGGGTGTTATCGTCTTCATGATTTGCTGCCATCACTAAGGAGTGAATCAAAAGCTGAGCTGCTGCTGCTGCTCACCATTTGTGAGGCTTAATACCGAGCCTTCGCTAGAACCTGTCTCCTGTGGAAGCTGAGTCGTCACGTTCAACTAATCGCAGCATCTTTGTCTAGACTAAGAGCACATCGATCAGTGTGTCGTGTGCGCGGGAGCTACGCAACGCTCCAGCGAACCGCACCATCCAGCCTTGAGGGTCCGTATCCGGCGAGTCAACCTCCCCTTGATGGGCCCTCCGACCGTGCGAGGCCATTAATTTCAATTAGTACTTCAAGAAGCACTACAGGCCGGCTGAATCCAACGGACCGTAGGCCTACGTTCGATAGATGGCAACTGACCAGCACCAGCACCACCAGAGCACGGAGCCTCGTGGCCCTCTCTATTAAGAAGACACTAACTCGTCCGTAGAGAGAACAGGAATCGCTTCGCCTAACGGCGCGGACGGAGACAATGCAAGCAAGCTGCAGCGTCTGGACGACGACGACGACGACGACGCGGTAATCGATGGAACAGGTTGTCAACGGCCACTCAGCCGAGGTGAGTTGGACGCTAGGGGACGGATCCTTGGCAGGATTAGCGTAGGCCGTTCCCTGCTGCCTTGCTATAACCTAAGTGCGAGGCCACCTGTGCGTGGGAGAGCTGCTGAGGGTCTGCAAAATCAGCTAAACGACACCATTACCAATCGCAATCCATTAACAAACGACACTCGACGCACGCAAGTCTGCTAGTGGAAGGTACGCCAAGCAAAATCAATTTTATGGGCATGAAACTTGAGTATGGTCCTCAAATAATCATTATATATTTGCTGCTCAACTTGCAGGCTCCACCTGACGCACTCCCATCAACAGCCGTAAATCAGGTAAGGGAAATATGTTTATTTTATTCTATTTGCTGCATTGCCTGCATGCTAAAGATCGGGTCAAAAAGGGGTCACTGCCTTACAAAGTACACTGTACGCACAGTGGATGCTTAACAGCAACCTCGCAATCGCTCCTTGCAACCTAAACCGGTAATCATGCCATCAATTCATTCTCCAAACAGAATCGCATTAACTACAGAGGATATTAGGCCCGGTGCGATGGCAATGTATCAAGGAAAGTACGCTGGATATATTGAACTACAGATGAAATTCCCGGTTTCGCCTGGTAAGACAACTAAGAATCATTGGTTGGTTGTTCGCCAATCGTTGTCGTCTCGTTCGGGCCGTGCTATTGTTTGCAATTTGCTCGCTACGCCATTACTGATGCAACGCTGCGTGCATTTGGAGAGAAGTATCTTTCTCCCGTTTCGTAATTGAAGCCAGGAACTGCCACGGTGCAGCATAGATGCACTCCCCAGCGACCATTATGCACAGTGTCACCGTGGTGGATTAGAATCGTTGGAATGGAGCGGAGGTCCTGGTCGCTGCGGCGCACACTTCGAATTCAAAATAAAAGCGAAACACATCGGGCGGACTTTGGCACATGTTCCGGGGGTTAGCGCGAGCCGTCGTGTTCCCGCAAGGGAATGGAAATGAGTTTTCCCCCGTCACACTATCGCTAAATGGAGTTTGTGCTGCATGGTCTCTATTTTTGGAGCTCGGTGGTAAGCGGGGGTACCGGTGTGGCTCGTTCTCTTAACTCCAAATCACACCCGTTTGTTATTGTGGAACAATTGTATTTGATTATTGGATCAGCAGTCCATGTTCGGCTTCGTGCGAGCGAATGTGGTGCGTTCGGTGTTCCGGTTTCGCGGTGCATCATTATTTAATGGATGGTAGGAGCAAACGCGCCGAGTTAGCAGCAGCAGCAAACCGTGATTTACGATTGGATAACTCGCCCTCTCGTTCTGATTCTGAATGAAACGATCGGTAGTGCAGAGTCATTAGATTTTACTAACAAATCGTTCTTATTATTTTCATTAAATTAATTACTGTGCCTGGTCAGCGGGCTCCCTCTCTCGGATTGAGTCATTTCCCAAACCAAACCAACAATTAAATGAATCAAACAATTAGCACGAGAGAAGCCACGGCACGGAATGTGTGCGCACCGGAGCTGGAGCTAGCGCTTTCCAGAACAATTTGCATTCGATTTCACCATAAGTGACGAAATGGGCCCCGTCGAAATTAGTGGCCAAACGTTACCAAAAAACCACATTCAAATCAAATGGATGCCGCAACCAAACGACCGAACGGACCGGAACAGGAGAGCAAACGAGGCAGACCTGGCCTCCGCGCCCCAACACGAAATCATTGGAACGTAACGGAACGACGCGAGCGAGCGACACATAATTGCCAGTCGTTTGTAATATTTTATTGATTTAACCTCACCATCATCGACCTCGATCGATCGGGTTCGATAGCGTCGCCAACGGAGCAACGGAGTGTGCTCCATTAAAAAGCCATCGCCGGCGACGTCGCGCATTTGTAGCATATATCGAACGCCTGAAACACCAATGTCACCGTCGTCGTTGTCGTAGGCAGTCTAAAGTTACTGAATGTGTGCTGGAATCTTAGGAGGCAACATGCAAAGCAGCACCAGCGCGAAGCTATGCTGTGCTTCCTCGGCACATAGTGCTCCAGCATATAATTGCCGCAGGTTCTTAGCCATTTCGAGCTTTTTGTGGATGGTTGCAACATAGTTGTGTAAAATTCAGAACGATTTTCTCATTATTGATTGAATATTTAGATTGTAATAATAAACAAAGTTCCTTTTTTATCGACTATGATGTTCTGAGGTCTCATACACTCAAACAGTTAGCTCATTTTCATCGCGAAAGTTCCCATTAACACAGACAAAGCTGTTTCGGAAACAGTTTATCATTGTGCTCAAGATGGTTTCGATTCATCATGCCATCATCAGCATCAACCCACCCAGCGAGAGAGAGAGAGAGAGATCATTGATTGAAACGAATGGCTCCCAATTTCCTATCGTAACGACGCCATGTGCCAGGGTCCATCGAATCGCAACGCAGCGAATCTCCACCACCACCATTGGAACAGTTTGGTGTTCTGGAGGGAGTTGCGCGTTTCCGTTTTGCCAACTGCGTGGCCACCAGCACGGAGCACTAGCCACACCATCCCATCGATGCAAAACGTTGCCGGCACGCACCGCTCCACCGCTGGGAGAGGCCTCTCCCCCCAAGGGAACCATTTCATAAAACCAGAATGCGTTTAGCATAAAGCAGTGCTCTCGTCGGCAGGAGGAGGTGGCGAAGAAATAAAACAAACAAACGTCATTTCGGAACGGCACCAGATTTCAATGGTTTATAAATATTCAAGCACTGCTCTAGATTTTCGGACGAATAGCCGGCCAGCGAATGGCCAGCGACAGAGAAATTAAAGCCAAGTATTCCCCCGCTGGCCAGCAAAAACGCAATGCGCGAGGCAGAGAGAAAGAGAGAAAGAGAGCGAGAAAACATAAAAACCAAAACCATACTCAAGTGGTTTAGTGCTGCGGATCCATGTGGAGTCCCCCATTTCCAGCTGATCTCTGATGCCGCCGACCCCCCGGATCCCATTTCCGATATCGAGCACGTAGCGCCGGTCTGCTGATAGAACGGATTTCTGGTTCCCATTTTTCTTACGAATATTCTCACTGGACCAATTTCGTTTTCTCTCTCTCTCTCTCTCTCTCCGCCTTTCCCCATCTATCTATGTGGCCCAAGGGTTTATCGCAAAGATCGGTAGCATAACGGAACCATCAGAGGCTTGAGCTTGGCAGCCAGTGTAGGCCCCCAAGGGAAGCCAGTTCAAAGGCAGGTAGTATACTGGGCCACGGTGCTTCGCAACCAGCACCACACCGCACGATCCACGATAATTAATGAAATCAATATCGCACGTGGCAAACATTCGCTCGACCACCAAACGTGCTCGTGGCTCGAGCTACTCTCTGTTCGCTCAAGATGGATGCAAAAAGCTTACGCAGCGAATTAGTGAGTGTGAGGTAATAAAATTATTTATTCACCAACACCAGACACGTGCAGATATCGTGCAGATTTAGTTACATGAAAGAAGAAACGAGTGAGCAAGGGAGTCGAGGGGATGTAATGAAGTTATCTTACACTCGATAAGACGATGAACCGCCCCCCCGGAGTCGAGTGGTGATGGAGTGTGAACCTAAAACGACTCGCGTAACGAGCAGCACTTCGTTTTGATTTATTCCACCTCACTCACTCACTCACTCACTTCCTCCGCCCAACCAGCATCGGATGCTGCTGCAGGGTGTGACAACCGTAATGAACCATCGAATCAGCATAATCTATTACAACTACCCCCAATCCCCGGGGCGAGGATGATGAGATGGTGGTTGCTACCTTTTCTTTAATTAAGACGCTCCCGAGACACCCGAGAGTCCCGGCAGAGCAGGCTCGCGACACCTAGCACCGCCAGGCACCTTCTGCTAAGGCACCAACGCCAACACATACACGGTGGCGAAAACATAAATCTTACTGGATCCGATTCCGCTTGATACTGGGCGCTGGTGCGACATCCACCAGTTTGTGCCCACCAAACCAACGGGACCAAACGGGATGGCTGCCGCCACCGTCGCCACTGCTGCTGCTGCTGCTGCAAGTGCAACATAAATCTCTTCTGGTGTACCGTCGCTAGCAACAGGAACGGGCAACGATTGGCGAGACGATGGCGAGTGGCAGTACCCTACATTAATGCCGTTTGTGCCGTTGTGGAGCGATGCTTCTGCTGCTGTGACTGCGAATTGGGCTCCAGTTCTTGCATTGAACTTGTTGCTACGCGTGGGAGCATAAACTCGCGATCGCGCTGCTCCATTAAATTGGAATAAAAACCAAGAACGAGGAAGAGGAACGCTACAGAACTCACTCACTCGACTGCAATTGCGCACCCGGTCGCGTTCCGGTCAATAACTCTCTTCGGCGGGATGCTTCGACTCTACCTCTTCCACAGATCGGTGCTCGTAGCAATTGGTGGTACTGTTAGTGGGGAAGCAGCATCCCGAGGCCCCCGGGGACAATATAAAACACTATTAATCAACCAAATTGTTCTACACGCCATACGGTGGAACCGGTCGCTTATGTTGCGTGGTTTGTGGCGTTCGCTCGCTCGGTTCGCGTGTCGCAGCGACTCGTGCGTTGGCGAATATGTAGCAACGCTCAGGCAGCATTCCTCGCTTTCAGCAACGGGACGAACTAAACGCGTGCGATGATGCGTGCGAACCCGAAGCAACTCTACCCCCGGAGATGCTGGTGGATGATTTATCTGGCATCCAGCCGTCCGTTGTTGTCCCTCTTTGTCGCCTGCACCCTCCCCCGGGGAGAATCAGCAGCATCTTACACGCGACCGAATCGCGGTGCATGCATGCGAGTCTTGCGATTCCGTCTTGCGCGTTAATTAATTAATCATCATGCTTCACACCCCCCTCTGCGGGCAGGGCTTCTGCAGCAACGAAGGCATGCAAGGCGGGGGCGCGTGAAATGCAAACGTTTCGACGCGTCATTCGCCCTACCGGGTGCGTGCTGCTGCTCCGGTGTACGGCGCATCTGGACAAATTGTCTTACAACATACTCGGTAGCAGTAGCAGCTGGGCTGAGAAGAAGTGAGATGGGTTGATAATGCAGAAATGCGATGTGAATGTTGTGTTGTATCGTGTGGTTGATGGGGCACGATATGGCTTAACGAAGTGCGCCCGATCATCATTACAACAAACAAGGATCAATCACATAGTTTAACCCGTGGTGTTAATAGAGCGGTGGTGGTGGCAGTGAGATCTTTGTTTGAAATTCCTTTCTAGCGCATTCCGTGTGGCAATCTCAAATGTATTGCGCTTCGTTCAATCGCTTTGCTAACCATTAAACTAAATTGCCAAGACCATTTGGTTACCTCAATGCCATTAAAGAACTCTAGGCAGCTACTCCTGGCGACAACCGCTCAATGGGTGCATAGGAAAATCACTTCCAAATGACAGAGTGCAATGGTGCGCAGCGCGAATCTAGCTTCCCATTTGGAGTGAGTCTTCGTTTGCAGCTCGCCGACAGACAGCATCTTTTAACCGGCTGTGCAGCAGGTAACTCTAACTATGTCGCTACGTCTGCGAAACGGGAAGTCAAGCAGTCCAGTACAGTTCAATACTGCCACCGAGATCCTATCGTCGATTGGACGATTGTTCGTAATATTGACGCAAAAATGGGGGCGAAGAATCGTCGTCCGACAGGCCTTGCTGGTGAAGTCCGCTGAAATGGGCTTCAGCAATCTTTCCCTTCAGCCTTTCCCCCGGCGCCATTACACTTTCAAACATTAAACTTTATTTTCTTCGCCACCCGGTTCGTCCCAGTCCCCGGGTGCGCAATCGTTGTGAGAAAAGTCACTACGCGGGCCTTTGAGGCGCGCGAAGAGATAGCGCATCGAAGTTAACAGCTTTCAATTTGGATCCAGGGTGCAAGATACACGAGATGCGACGCGCTGTAGGGAGCAGTAGTATTGGAAATAACAAAAACCCTGTTTTCCGTTTGTTTGTTTTTTTCATTTTCCCTTTTTGCACCAGGACGATCCAGGTCGAACACTCGAACTCGAACTCGAACTCGGACACTCGAGAACGAGACGTTGAGAAAGGAATGCACGCTCGTGGGTAGTGCGCGAGGAGCATGTCGCGATGACATTTCCGGCGCCGGCCAGCAAAAGCCCCCGCAAAGGAAAGGGCCCCTCGAGAAACCTGAAAAGGTGGCACCACCATCGGGGGCCATTGATTGGGAGGTAGTGGGTCGCGCTACGTTCCGTTCCATTCCGTTCCGTTCCGTTAGCAGTCGACCAGCCAAGCGACTGTGAACAATAATCGTAAACAGGAAAATTTATCGAGAAAGCCTTTTTTCGAAGTCCGCACCGTTGGTTCGTTTAGCGCTAACGTTCCATCGTGCCGTGGCTTTCGGTCGGTTGCCAGGTTGGCAGCCGCAGTCCGGCCTACAACAGGAAACCGTTTGTCCTCCGGTTCATACTACGCGCTGCGCGCTGCTGTGAGACTAATTAGCAAATCTGAGGACTCACTTCGGCTCACTGGAACGTTCAAAAGGAGTAGCGTCAAACGAAATGACCGGCCTTTGGGGGGAGCTTTCATTCCGAAATCACTTATAAAAGTGTCACGGATTAATCCAATCATTTGCATAATTACTGGCGAGTCAATGGCGCGTCGACTGTTGTGGTTGCGGGAATATAGCAATTAACCTGAAAACTTGTTTCTGATGATTCGCATCCAGCGAGAAGATCTAGCGGTTAGTAGAACGGCATCGTATCGTGATCATCAAACAACAACAACACGCTGATTTGATTTCTCCACGTCTTAGCTACTCGTATCCTCCGAAACAAACATTCATGACAGGGCGCCGGAGCTATCGCGAGATCCATGGATCTACCGCACCGCGACCGACCATTTACTGTTTGTTCGACTGATTAAACAATGAAGTTTCACCGCGAGCAGCCATGAAACCATGAAACCATCACCGCGCACGCCGCTTACTCCCTGGTGTGGCCGACGGAGACTCTTCCGCGACGCTGTCAAGTGTTAATTCCTTTTCAACAAAATTAAACTCCTATTAGTAACGGTTGATCAAGGCGACAAGTGGGCAGCCGGCCGGAGCGCTTCGACTCGGGGATACTCTCGACGATTGCGAGCCGCCCCCGGGGGAGACGGAGGGCAGCTACCCTAGCGCATCATCATCGCACACCTTCGCATCAACGTTTTTCCCTTTTGGAAGTAAATTGAAGCTTCCTCTTTCTTAGCAGCTCATTCCGGCGAACGGTTTTTTACTTGAGAATCTAATTAATGTTCCCCCGGGGCGGGGGGGGGGGGGCTCTTCGTGCGCCCACCCCGTCAGTCACGGTGACGATACGCGTGTCAAACTGGTCTCGGTCCTCACTTTTTTGTTTCCTCTTCAAATTGTCGCCCGGTTGCGCCATGATGCGCAGCCTGGCCTTGGTTTGGATGATTGCAGCTCCAGATGGTGCGAGCGCGCGCGTCCCACAGCGGGAGCGGGAACTGAGCATCTTTCTCAAGATGTCTCAAGATCAATTGATGAAAAACGATCTTAAAATGGACGAGTGCCGCGGGTCTGTCTCTTTGATAATTGCGCGTTCGCTTCGAACGGTTGTGGGCGATTGTCTTCAGGGCGTGCGCTGTGCTCGCGCAAAGGGGCTTCATACTGCTCCAGACGGTTAGTCCGCTGATGGATTGGTGTTCACGTTTGCCATAATTTGTACCAGGGGATCCCACTTACCTAAAACGAAGAGAGAAAAACGAGAGAACAAAAGAAGATTGTTAGTATAGCGTCCTCCTCCGCGTCCTCAGTTTGCAAATGTGTATCTCTCGAGAAGGTCTTGTGAGACAGATTTAAATGGATGAATTGAAATTGATGATAATAGTGCAACGCATCTGATCAGAAGCCGAATTTCCATCGCCATCGATTTATCGCTGGCTGATTTATCGAGTGGGATGGGCACCACACCCATTTGGGATTGGGAAAGCGTGAAACCTTTTCCACATAACAAATTACAGCAATTGACCTTTTCTTGATTGCTTCACGGAGCAGCGCAGCGAGAACGACACATTGCCCACCGCCGGACGGTGAGAAATGGGAAGCTGGAAGCGCACAGGCAATTTGTGTTGCGTTTAATGCAATAAAAAAGAGTATAAAAGCATCAGCAGCCGTAGCATAGCGCGATGCTTTATAGTTGTCTCACACCAATTCCCTGGTGTCAATGGATGTTTGTTGATTTGCGAGACCAGGCTGAAGAATATTCGCAAGAACTGGATACTTGTATCGCAACCACTGTGGTGCTTTAACCACTTTATGAGACGTTTAAAAGATCGCTTGGGTTAATCTGCTCAAAACAACTCCAACTCCAAACGCTAAGCATCTGCACACCCAAAAGAATCTCAACGGGGTGATTCGAAATCAAAATGAAATCATCTCAACACCGCGAGCAGCGTCTAGGAGGAGAGAATCAAACGAATCCCACCGAAGAGAATGCAAATGCTTGCGAAACCATTAACTACGCTACTACGCCACCGGCAGTCTCAGGCCCAGAAGGCATCGTAGAAACCCCGCTACACAGCCTCTGCTGCTCTGGCACAACAACAACAAAGTAGAACTATCACACGGTGCATCATGTCGGAAGAGGAATAAACAGAACCTTTCGAAATGGTGGAATGTCGACGAGTTACCGTGGTGTCCCACCACTGCAACTATAACAGCATTCTACTTTGAACGCGCGTTTGGCGGCAACAAGAGCTCTGGCGCAAATGATTGTACCGTGTCTCGTGTGAACACGGTCGAGGGCCACCGCCCCCTGAGGTCACATATTTGAACAAGATATCTTTATTTTGCTTTCTCGCTCGCCTTTTCCTCAAACCATATCCGGCGGCAGCGTGGATGCAGCCCCGCACCATCCATGAGCGTCCCGAGGGATGACGGATGAAACATGGGATCTCATATCGTCAAACGTTTCGTCGTCGTTGTCCGTTGGTCCGGGCATGATGGTGCTTTAGGAGGCGAAGAGAGCTCAACGAGAGTCCTAGGTCGCGTTCTGGTTTGCCCCAGGAACACAACAAACGTACACCGCTTGCACGCTCTTGGACAAGGGATGACGACGCGATCGCGGAACAACATTGTTGTCCTCCCACGTTCTCAACTGCACTGTCGCTGCAGCAGCAAAAGCTCTTTGTAGTGATGCGCTTGCGAAGCCCTCTTCCTTCATCTACAAGGTGCACGATATGACGGACAGGAATTGCAATGAAAGATGGTTCTCGCATACGTCGTCGACGCAAGACATGTTACCTCGCCTTGCCTCGCCTCACCGCGCACTGAAAGCTCACCCAAAAGCCACTCCGAAACAATATTGCATTTCCGTGACATACGAGGTAAACGTGGTTTCAGTAATGCGCCGCCTTAAGTTCATTGGACTTGACATATGATCGGACGGTGCACCGAGCGACCAACACAGGCCGAGACCGAGAAATCGATATTTTCTATCGCATCTCGCAAACGGGGACCTCTAGCCCTTTTGATCTGGCACTGTGCTGCACCCGTAGCATCTTTTATATCATCTTTCTCTGGGGGACATCACGACCTTTTAAGCTCAAAGTGTGAAAAGAAGCGGATGGCGCCGGCGGCTGCGGTACCAGGCCACCCCGTGTCATCGAGGAGGGGGTGTTAGCGAAGGTGATTTCAATAGCACCTCTCACCGGCGCGCAAACAACCGCCTCGAGCAGCAGCAGCAGCAGCAGTGGCAAGTGTGTGCTCTGAAATGCCGACCAGAGAGAGAGAGAGAGTGACACCGGCAGCTGTGTGCGACAAAGTCCCTTTTCCTCGTTCCATTCGTGAACACCCAAATGTGGGAGCAACACCCGGTGTGCCGCTGTCATGTTGGCGCCTGAAAGGTTTAAACAAGCTACAATATGGGAAGGATACGGCGTTGGTATACTGGCTGCATAAATTTCGTGTTCGGGAAAAAAGCATCACCAAGCGTATTTCAGCAAATTTTATTAGCGCAACCATCCCCGGCTTGACAGATACCAACGATGACAACAGTCAAGAGTCAACAATTCAAGGCTGTTTAGAATATGCAATGGTTCCGAGAATGCATTCCACGTATTCGAGAGGAGATTCCCTTGGGTAAAGTTCCACTTCGCGTACCGTTTTCTCTTAGTAACAAAACCTTCCAGCGGGCGCGAGGTTGCTTAGTTTACGCAAACCAACGATCGCTAATCGATCTTTAAGTCATCGTCGAATGTACTGCTCCGGGAAAACCAGAAATAATATTGCAAACAAACGAGCGACGCGCTTCATGCTTCCAGGAGGCAAGCTATAATTATGCAAATGTCGTCCAGGTGAGTTCCAGACACTGCGACGAGTGTGTCATCGGAACCCCTTAGCAGGCATTCTGACTGTCAATCAGCTCCGTTTCTCGCCCAGGGAGGGAGTTCGTAGCAACAAAAGAATAGCGGGAGCCGGGAGTCGGGAGTGGTGCTGACGCTTGCCAATCGCAACGACCAATGTGTGTTCGTGTCTGTCATCCAACTGTCACAACCAAAAGCAATCGACGCGTCGACAAACACGACGTTCTGCCACCTGCCATGGCATGGCTGCTGGTCCTCCCGCCCGCCGTTCTGACCTACTTGCAATGAATTTTAATTATTGCAGACCACGACGCGGTACTCCTTCCTGTTAGCCCAAATGCTACGGTTGACCACACTTGCTCTGCAATAAATGTCACCTTGAAAGGCCGGAAATATAGGATATCGCCGGATCGCACCGGTATCCTCCGTCATAAACACATTTTCCAGCTACAACACGTCCAGCAAGCAACACGTACGTGTCCGGGCGCGCGAGCACAACCGCACAAGCGCAATATCGGAAGCCAATCGACAGCCCATCCATTCACCCGTCCGTCCGTCAACCCCAAAAAGCACTCCAGGAAGCAACAGCATCCGCTCCCACTTCTCGGTAGAGAGTTCTCGATGCTGTTGCCTTTGGCCACGACCACCCTGCTGCTGCTGCTGCTGCTGTACAGCAGGAAAACCGATTGGGAAATTCAATTACAATTTTAATTAGCTTTTCTTACCCTGCTGGCCCCGCACTCTGCTCCTCATCCTAGGGGTTTGTTGGCTCATCCTCTTCGCATTTTCCAAGGCCACTACCAACGCCAGATCAGACCAGGGGCCATACATCACCGGCGAGCACTCAGCGCAGGTTAATGAAGATCAAGAGATACGACGGAAAATTGCTCCTCGATGCCTCCACTCACTCCCCCTTGGCTGACCGTGATGCGTGTTCAAGAGTAATTATGCCAAGCAGTGCCTGCACTACTGCCACCACCATCAGTCGAAGACTCGAGGCGCGTTCTGGTATCATATCCCGAAAAGGATGATTTTTGCCACTGTTTACCATACAGCTTCCGGGGGGCAGACAGGGTGCAGGAAAAGTGACCTGATGGCGGACACAAGCTGATCGAGCGAGCGGACGAAGGAAAGCACTCACAGGCGCGCTGCTGTGCGGTGTGCTTTCCAGGCAATTTGTTAATGGAAACGCGCCCGGTGGAAAATGGACAGATTGGTCATTAATACTGGCCGCCCCCTGGCCTCACTCGCCCTGGCCTGTTCTGCACCATTTTGAGTCAATCTATGTTAATGGAATCATCTATATATCGCTCGCGGAATACAGAAAGCGAAAGAACGCAAAATACGAGCGTCGTCGCGGTGCGTGAGCGGGAAAGAAAAAAACATTTTGCCGGTTAAAGCGATTAAGAATGGATTTATGATATTGCCACAATCCGCACACAAAATATGCTCTCCCACGGGTTGATGGAGGTGATGATAATTAACGGAGAAAAACATACGAGAAAAAAAGCTCAACAGCGCCGCGCGTCATGTTTTCTCAAACAGTGCTCTCTTCTCAAACAGAGCTGGTTTCTGGGTTGGTTTGTTTGAAAACAACGGTGCATGCAACGGAGCACTACTGCTATTTCGACATTCGGGTACGGATGCCACATACTGATTGAAACATTTGCTCCACCTAGAACCCAAAACACGCGATCGCAGTGTGACGAATGGTTTCGACAAATACGAGCCATTGATTGCTCTCGCGCAGGAACACTCAAAGGCAGGAGGCCATCCAGAGCCTTGGTTGCAGCAGCACCAATCGATGTGTTTGTTCAATCTGGATGCCTCAAGTGATGTGAAGCCGGATGATGAAGAGGGGGTGCTAGTGATGTTAAGCAGCAGCATTGGCAGCACTCTAGACCGCAGGCTGATCCGATCGATGTTCCGAAACTCAACGGTTGATTGAAGTGAGTTTGGAAAGAAATTCTCCAAAAAGCCAGGCTGCAGCATTCTCAATCGACAAATAAACTGTGGTTGTGGTGGAATGGCCGACGGATGAGGCTGGTGTGGTGGCGTACGACATATAAAACAAATAACAGACCACACTTACTGGCCTGACTGGCTGACTGGCACAGGGCGATTGCATTGCTGTTGGCACTCTGTGTTTACGTTATCCGAGACCGGTAATATCGGAAACCCCTTCGAACGATGCTATCATGACGCCAAACATGGCGTCCTCCCCGATAACACATGCTCGAATGCACATGCTGCAGGGTGGGAATGCAGTGCATCGCTATGCCCAATACTAGACTGCACCTCTCGCTCGCGATCGTCTATAAGGCGCTATAAATTATCGATCTCAAATACTTGCCCAGTACCCCAAACCCCCTACAACTGGCCAGTCTGACTGTTTTACTTTCACTTGTTAACTGACTTGCTGCTGCCGGTGCTGCTGCTGGCTCATCTGTCGAGGAAACAGTAAATCAAGCTGTCCAGGGATCGGTTACCGGGGGCTTCCCCTCCCCCAAAAACCGGCCCTAGTGTGAAGTCTGATGCTCAATGATTTACCTTCGATGAGCACATACCGAAGTTCGTGGAGATGATGGTGCTGGATGCGGTAGGCAGGAAGGGGAGGAATCTGTAAACTCGAATTGATGTGTGATTGATAAAACCGACCGCACCGCACCACAAATAAGTCGAACAACCGCACCAATAGCCACCATCGAGCGGGAATTGGAGGGCGAAGCAGCGCTCCAACCATCCAGCCGATGCTCCCTTTAGAGCGTCGAGCGACTAGGCGGTGCCGTTGTTTGAACATAAGCTTAGAGATAGAAAAGCAGCAAAAAGACGGAACGGAGAGCCCTGTTGCTCATAAATCTATCGCGATGCTATCGATCATTTTGGAATACAGTTTGATCGACAGTCGGCCTTAACGTGAATGGCGCGTGAAGAGGTAAGACAGAGAGAAAGGAAGAGAAAAAAAGGCGGCCTCACCTCACGTGCCACACAGATAACGCCGTGCGCCGGCGACGAATCGCACCAGACGACTCCTCCGTTTCGTCTCGGTTGTATAGGCATCGCATCGGGTATCTCTATTAAATTAATGTCAAACCGGAATGTCCCAAGATTGTTTTAATCATAAAACAACGCACGATATAGCCACCGCACGTTGGTACACCTGTTTGATAACAAGGTGCATGTACTGTTTTTTTTTGCTTCTCTCTCTCTCTCTCCCATGAATGCAGTGTTAAGACATTGCACAATGGGCACACGGAGTTTGCTTGAAAGAAACCGAAGGACCATAGAAGAAAAGCCGCCCAGGCCGCGCTTTGTTAGTCCCTTGACACCATCTCGGGGCGCTCTCAATTTCTCTAACGATAACGGTGACCGCCTAACGAAGGGCTGTTGCACCCTCGAACTCGCAGGTCCCCCATTCCGCAACAGGAGCACTTGAACACGTACCACCGTAGTGAGAGACACACAGAGAAAGGGAGGATTGCCGCTGGTACGCTTGTATTAAACACGTCGGCAGCACCCAAACCCTCCAAACATACCGCCCCCCCCCCCCCCCCCACTCCAACCCCTTGTGTTCATGTTTTGCCCAGCGTCCTGTGCGCTCGAGGAGATGTGTATTTTATTGCTCTTATCTAAACAAACATCTTCATCAGCCGCAGCATCTGCATCAGCATTAGCATCCCAGGCATCGCAGGCAACACAACACATCGTCAGCACGTCGGGCGGGGAATTAAAAATAATTTACAACTTCAACGGCCCCTGCGACGTTGGTACATAAATATGATTTTGCCCTTCGCCACCAGCTTCTTTACCAGCTTGTCGCTGCCTCGCCAACCAGTTGGATGGTTGGTAACACGGATGGCCCCCGACTGCAATCAGTAGAGTGTTCCGAGAGAGAGAGAGACTGAGAACGAGCACGTCCAGGGCAGGAGCACCGGATGCCATTTGTAGTTTGCTTGCATTCTGATAAGCATAGTTATCGCCATCATACCATCATCTCGCCTGATACGATGAATGGGACGACCGGCCGGCCGGCGGATGCTATCGCACTATCGCCACCAGTACATAGGATATGCATTTCATTATTGAAAATGCAGATGAAGTTAAAAGAGAGGGTGAAGCGAGAGACAGCGAAGAGCATGCTTTTACATCGCCTGAAACCCATTCACCCATTCAGAAGGTGATCACTGATCGTCTCATTATGATGATTGGCTGCACAACACAATGTCATCATAAATGGGCAAAAGCGGTCTGGGGCACTGGCTGTTGTCACTAGCAGCACTCACTGCAATACAATGGCAGCAGTAATGTCATCCACAGGGACAGAGAGAGAGAGAGAGAGAGAGAGAGAGAGAGAGAGAGAGAGAGAGAGAGAGAGAGAGTGGTGTTAATGAGACTATTCTAATCTATATCATCGGATGCATCGGATCAACGCACCACGCACCAGAGCCACAGCACAATACACAAAGGAAACTAATTCACGCACCGGAAAGATGAATGTGAATTGTGTTGTGTGATGTTGAAGGGAAATGTCATTGTCATTCGATCGCCAGACATTCCTCATGACACGAAGTGGAGCAGTTGAAGTGTCTGGAGTTGAGTTACTTGAAGCATACAACAAATGACCCCCATCGCTAAAGTACTTGCCAGCATCGTAATGAGCGTCAAATCAAATTGCACCATTGGCCACAACGAGCGCCCAAGGAATCGATCGGTCGAGTTTCCGGTCGAGTGCTCGATAAAACGCCCACGAGATAAAGCAGAAGCATTTCGTCTCTGGTGCCTCGTCTCGTGCACTGGATAGCTGGACTTTCTTTCGCGCTCAGATTCCGGTGGACCAGCATATTCTTAAGACAATCTCTGTAGCGGTCGCTGGATTGTTCTGAGATAACCCAAGAAATGGAGAGAGAGAGAGCAGAGAGAGCGAATTTGAAGAGCTGGCACAGCTGGCATGTAATCAATTTTTATGCTTTCAATTTCACGGACGCCCTCCTCGCCATTTGGATACAGATGGCCAGAGAGCCAGAGGAAAAGGGAAAAGGGAACAGGCGAGGGACAACCGTCGTTCGATTGATTGGATAAGCGACTCGCTCGCCAACCGAAACGGAAAACAATCGGAATCGATATGTGTGTGCTTCGGTGGGCAATCCAAATCAATTTTCCACCACCGGACAATGGATTCGATCAACCAATCTGGAAATCCAGACAACTTTCCGGGTCTTCCGGGGTCCTTTTTGGGGGGTTTTGGGGGGGGGGGACGGGGCTGATGGAGGCATCAATAATTACAATCTCAAGTTTGGTGACGACGACGACGACGACGAGCGATGGTAGTGGCCGTGATTGCGTCTTGCATAAATAAAGACGCTAACGCAAACGATCTCCAGGACTTTGGAATCGAATCCAAAGGCTTATATGTCGCGCTGCTACTGCTGGATTGGACTGAACTGTTTTAGATCATGATTAAGACATATCCTCATTCCATTGAGCAGAGAGAATGTCGAGTGTCTGGTGTGGCCACAACAGCCAGTCAGCCAGCCAGCCAGACGGACCATCTGTGGAAGCATAAGTTTTGCAGACATCTTTTGCGTCATCTGTCTGTCGGGTGTTACATTGGCCTCGGACCACCTCTCGGACCCTGTGGCAGTGGTGTAATTGGAAACCTCAATCGACTACCGACGATGGACCGAACATAAATTCCTAAACAGCACGCAACGCAATTGCGAACGCCTCGGAGCTACCGCAACCATCATCATCGTCATCGACAGCAGGTTGGTTGCCACGCCGGCCACGCGCGCGTTCACTTCCACGGGTTCAAAGTATAAATTACAATTTCCTAAACCTGCCAGCATTTATCTCTTTATTAGCGTCAATTAAAAACGTTAAATAAATTATCCCCCCGCTGCGCGTGGATGTGTGCGCACAACCTCACTCCCTTACTCCCTTACCACGCAGAGGAAAAGTTAAGGAAGGTCGCTAGCGGTCACAGCGGGACCGGGAGGGGTCTCTCGGCGGTGCGCGAGACATTCCAAATGCCCCAGAAAAGGTCTTTCCGCGTCGTCGTCGTCGTCGTCGTCTCGTAAACTCGCGGCTCGCGGCTCTGCGCGATGATCGCCACTCGGCTGCTGATGGCTCATTCACAGACATCCACCATCACCACCCGTTACTTCCTCTCTTTGCCACGCGCCTATCCCCGTCAGATCCGTCGATTACTGTGCCAAGACAAATGACCGCAAACCCTTTTTTGGCTTCTTCCAGACCGCGGTCCAAACCATCCATTTAGCAAACACCGGGACGGAGCAGCAGCACAACCATTCCGGTCCGGTTCCTTATCGACTTTTTAATGTTTTTTAAGTCCCATTCAACGGGAGGGGACGGTGGCTCCTTTGGGGTCTCTCTGTCTGGTGATGGGGTGAAATAAAGATTTCCGATTTCCGTGCTTTTCCGCCACCGCGGCGTGGCATCGTGGTGGTAATCATCGCCGTCGCGCGTAATGAGCCGTACATATTATTTTTCATCTCATGCCTTCCAGAGGGATTTCTGGAGAGGCTGGTGTGCGGTGTGGTGTGGTGTGGTGTGGGGGAGACTAACCGTCCAATTAGCTCCAACACATTTCATTCACGAGTCCATGAGCGGCCTCTTTTTGGTTGGAATGTGCGCCGTCTTCGCGCCATTTTTTACACAGCTTTTCCCCCCCGCGGCTTTCAAATGAAGACGAAACAAGCAAGATGAAGATGAGGCGTAGGGAATGCTGCCTAGAGGGTGGCTTTCATCAATGGCATGTCATTGTAGAATGTGGGAGGAATTCCCATTCTAGACACCAAAAGTTGCTCAAAAATTGCTCGAGTGTTTAAAGAAATGTTTTTGAACTAATAAATCCGTCATTTAAATTACACGCAAAGGCTCTCAACCGTAACCAAAAACCAAAGAACATTATACCCGTGTGAGTGCGTTGGATACGGGCAAGATGGCTGCTTAAAAAGCCAGCAACGAACATGCGGAATCCCGCTAGACGCCTGCATCAAACCACACCTCAGCAGCAGAGGCAGCAGCAGCCAGCGCATCGCGTTCAAGTGGGATCGAGGTAAAAGACCATGACCGATCGCGACAGCCCGTTGCAATGATGATCTCCTGCAGTGGGAGGGATGTGTTGTGTATGTTTCTCGTTATCGTGATCGGTCTCACGTTTGTGCCCTGATCTCGGCCAGCGAACCGTGAACAGCGTTACGAGAAACCCAGCAAGTGCGATCGACATCCGGGCATTTCTTCTTCAAGGGAGTGGCGAACACGCTTCGAACGTGGTGTCATCCTTCGCAGCGTCCGGCGGCGGCTATTTTCAAACAGTTTTCCCACACAGTCTGGTCAGGAGCTCCACAACCACAACAACACCGACCAAAGTCGAGCTCCAAAATTCCAATCGATCGATCATCGACCGACCTGTCTCTCTTCCTGTTGGCAGCCTGGCATTTGCGTTGCGCTGCGTTTGCCACCCCTAAATTGCTTCTCCTGCCACGCATTTGCTCGCCAGCTCGACTTCAAGGCCATCCGGAATGGGGGCGGACGGAAGTCAACGACCGAATCGGCAAACAACTTTTACTTGCAAAGTCGTTTGTCGTTAGCGGGATTTATAAGATGTGGCCACCGGGGAACAGGGAAACGCGAGAGAGAGAGAGAGAGAGAGAGAGAGAGAGAGAGAGGCGAGACAACAGCCGGCTGTGCCGTCGGTGGAAAGACCCACCCTGAGTCAACATTAATCCCCCGCGTTGGTTGTTGAACTAGGATTTGATGCGTTGAAAGCACGCGCTCCCCGCAGGTTCTGTCAACAGCAAACTACACACGAGCTGTAATGATGATGATTTTTCTGTTCATCGACATGCAACCTTCGCTCAATTACTTGCGGTACTTTGTGCAGCAGCTCGAACAACTCTCCTGGATTGGATCGTTATCGTGTGGGGTAAATATGCATCCAGCTTGTGTTTTGTACGTTGCTTATGCCACAAAACCATAACGCTTCATTGGTTTTAAACCTTTTTTCAACCATTTCTATTCCGCTCCACAATTCTGGTGACGCATTTGCTCTTGAAATCCTGAGGTGTTGTGTTCCGTGTCCCATACACGATTAGCGCTGCCACGCTCTTCCTCTGCTTGCTGACTGGCTACAAGACGTCCGCGCTGAGGGAGCGTGCGTGCGTGCATCCGAGTAACTATGTCTGTTTATTTTCGATTGGTTCATTTGTTTATGCTCACCGAGCATAAACGACTAATGTGCGCAGCAGGATTTGTTTGTCTCGATGGCCCGCATCACGAGGGGAGCGAGAACGCTCCGATGCCTGTATCCATACATGCCGTGAATTGTTGGCGAAAGATGGATCCGTCTACGGGTACATAAGGGAGTTACGAAGTCTGCTGACGCCACAAACGGACGCGGATACGGCGCAATCCGATCCCGGGGGGGGGGAGGGGGGAAACCAGGGTCGAACGAGTTAATCATCGTTTTCCGCTGGAAATGGCAAATGTTTGTTTGTTTGTTGCTTATACCATTTCACTCACTTGCTGGCACCGTGCGTACGTGGCCGATCCCGTCTCGGATGCAGACTGGATGCAAGCGCCACCAGCACCGACGGCCATTCGAGCCGGCCGAGTGTTTCGCGACATTTTTGGCGACGTCTGGGTTGGGAAGGAGAAGGCTAGCTGCACAAAAAAAAACCCATAAATACAACAGAGTAATGCAAGTTACAGCTGGTACGGCACATGACATCATCGCTGGGTATTGCATTCGCCATCGAGAGAACGATAGCCCGCGTGGTAGAATGATTTGTTTCCGAGGGAATCCAATGCGCCATCGGCAGGCATACGAGCGGGTTTTGTTGTTCGCAGATAATTTCTTTGAATGCGAATTAATGGCGCAGAGGGAGCCGGTTACAAGCGCATAAATCATTACCGTTCCTTCGCCTGGATCGAAAGAGCACACTGTTGACGCTAGTGCTGACTCAGCACCGGCACACAATTAGCCTGCCAGTCGGCTTGGATCAAATTTCTGTGCCACGTTCTCGTTCCACGAAACCGTGATTTAATCTAAAGATGAAGCGCTGAACAAAGCAAAAGCAAAACCAAATTGCCATTGCCATTGGCATTGCTGGACCGCTGCTTATTTGATGTGACGTTGAGACGCGATTGTCGGAATTAATGCATTTTTATTGCATTCACAGACCCCATTGTCGGTAGTGGACAAGAAGTCCGGCTACAGTCCGGCTCCGACCTCAAAAACCGGCTTTTTTTCGAATGTTTACAAAAGAAAGCGATTGCATGGCGTCCTAGGGGCCTCTGTAGGTCAAAAAGGGTGCGCTGCTGCTGCTCCAGATGCAGATGCCAATGCAATTAAGAAACACTGAAAAGCATAAACAAGAGTTTTCTTTATTAATTTCCATTTAAATCCAACCCCATGGCAAAGGAACGACTTCGTCTTCGACTTTCGACGGTGCCTCGGTTCGGAGTGGTGCAGGCTCCGTACTAAAGGAGGACCTAGGAAGAAGGTGAAGAACGACCATTCGCTAGACACGGGACGCGGCTAGTGCTTCTGAATACGTAATTACTCTTATGAACAAGGACACGGACGCAGGAGGAAAAAGAAAAGCCAAGCCAAACAAAGCGATAACTCAATTCATAAAAAAGGAATTTCGTTCCCGAGAAACGTGGGACAGAGAGCAGCAGCAGCAGCAGCAGCATAGTTCGGTAGCAGCGGTGGTGCTTGCCAATGTTTAATGCTGCAAACGAATGCAAAAGCCTTGCTGGCTCGGTAGAGGACCTGCAAGAAGCTGCTCTGTTGCTCCAAGGGAAATGAAGGTCCTCTACGCTCCCAACACCAGCCGTGCTCCAGGAGCGAGTGTTGTCCACTGCCCGGGCAACGGTCAGTAGTCGCGGCCATTCATTAGCAGGCGTCACGCGGAGGCGCGCCGCGAGCATGCACTTTGATGAATAATTATTTTTGATGAAATATTATTCATAATTACAGTGCAGCACCAGCCGTAGCGAACGGACTGGGCAGCTGGGACAGTTTTCACCGTGCGTGCTCCGACTCGCAGAAGCCTTCAGCATGAGTAAAGTGGCGTCACTGGCATCATAGAACACAAGAAAAATCCAGTCCAGCCCTGCCCGCAGCATACTCAGCTGTTCTGAGAACTTACTCGCAGTCCTTTGTGTCTGTCTGGAGCAAGTGGATGACAATTGATCATTAATCATCGGACGCCGCGCGCTGGACACAATTCCATGTTGCCAAACTGTCACTCACACATACGAGAGACAGCATTGTTTACGCTGATTGCATTTGGCGCCCCCTTTTCACTACACGATCCGGAGCGATGGCCAATTTATTGCCTACGATTTTGTCCCACGCAAAACCGACCCTGGAAATCGTGATCGGAAGTGCGTCGTAATCGATCGTTCGTGCTGGCGCCTTAACACGTAGCATCCATCATGTACAATCCATCGGTGTGATTGGGGTTGTCGAAACAACAACGATGAACACGAATACAAAACATTTTTTGTGCTGCTTCCGATTTATGCTGTCCAGGCGACACGCGTGGAAATCGAAAGGGACAAGACAAACAAGGGATCAAACAAGGGCACGCAATGAATGCGACGACCTTCGTCACACATGTAGGGATCAATTTTTGGGTCTGAATCTGGCGTGAGGGATTTTTGGGGTAACTTTTGAAGAAAAGCTCCGAAAAAAAACCATTTTCTTTTAAAAAGTAAGCTCCATGTAGCTTCTTTCTCTCTTTAACTGACTGCCACACTTATCGTGGCTCCAGCGAAGAAAGTATTGCCTCAAACAACCTCCTCCAGGCGAATCTCTCGTGACTCCGAGCCAGAGCTCATTAGCTGACCACCTGGACGGTTGCGCCTTGCCCATCAGGGAGGGTTGCTGCTGCTGCTGCTGCTGCTGCTGGTGGTGGAGCCGCTGTCACGTGTGTGCAGCTGCTTATAAGTATTCTCGAAGCCCTCGCGTCCTGCACACGCTCCATCGTCGACGACATGCATGTCAACGTCCGTTTTAGCACCTCCAATAGATTGCAACACGAACGTGCGTTAATGGTTCGTGCACTTAAACATTTAACGGTCAACTTCCTCCTACCCAATACGGTGCGAGGGAGCGTGCGCGAGCGCGCCAGCGTGTTAGCTATTTATTGCTGGATCTCAAGTGAAGCTACGGAGTCTTGGTGAGGGCGCGCGCGTCTGGATGGCTAATGCTCACTCTCCCCCCTACAGCACGCTGCTACACGCCATCATGTACTCCTCCGTCAGCACACTCTGCACAATCATCATCATCATCAACATCATCATCGTATCCTCATCAGCGCACTAAGCTCCCTTCTCCACCGGATTGGACATGTGGGATGTTGTACCGTAAAACGTTCACGCAGTGCTTTGTGTAATGGATACACTATTTGTTTAGTTTATTGATGATTGGTGACACTGATTGAGAGGATTGAGATTGAGGGAAGGGGCCGAACGTCGCCGAAGACGTCTTACCGAAGTTGCATCCGTTTGCTAAAATGCTCATCCGGTTCATTTAGCGGTGGCAATGGTGGTGGTGGTCCTGGTAAGTGGCGATGCTCACTGTCACGCTAATGGCAGCGGTAGTCCACGGCGTGAGACTTTTTTCTCCGATACAATGTACATGTACGGCAGTTGCCACAACGCAATGTCGCTTTCTAGTCACGATCGGCGTGAAACGCAAATGGGTTTATTGCTTTATCATGTACCCGAATGCATTATTGCTTGGATCAGAGAGAAGATGCATTTGTTTCGCTCTGTTATTAACATGAAAACTGTTGTCGACCAGTTTTCCCGCGAAAAAGGCCCATGAAATCCACTTGTTTGAGATGGAGATAAGTTCGATCCTAGAAGAGATCTATTTTAAGGATTTTAAGGCTCGAGTGAAGCTACATAATTTATGGCCAGTAGTGGGTTGATTTTGTTTTACAAATACGGTTTGTATTTATAGCGGATATCAGAGTCTCTAAAAATCATTTGTACCTATTGATGAAAACAATGGAATCCAATCAATTCTCTAGGTTGATGTCAAAAAATTGCATCACCAAATGGAAATTCGAGGATTTTAAAATCTTCACACAAATTATTCACACCAGTATCAGGTCGATTCGATGAACTTGTATTAAATTGGGCAGGTGAAATGAACGAACCAGCAATCGCACTCAGGACCACCAAGGCGCGACAGGAAGTGCCCACGCATGCAGAAAGCGCATTTGCGGCGGTGGAATGTGAAGCAGCTGCCACCATGTACCGGTTGTTGCTCGGGGTGACACGCACGACAGCTCCGTACAAGCAACAAACATTTTTCGCACGGCCACCACCCGCCCGCGACACCATCATGCCACCGCCAGCCATTTGGGAGAGAGAGAGAGAGCGAGAAAATCCGGATTTTATTTCGGTCTTTTGGGGCGCGGCGTTTACGCATCGAGGTTCTCCACTGTCTCTCGCTATCTCTCTCCCAATGTGAGAAAAATACCTTTACGCTGACTGACAGACTGACAGTCGTCGTTACTGTCACTGCTCGATCACCTTCTGTTTCGCCGAAAACACCATCGTCATCCATCCATCCGAACGAACGAACGAACGGCCATTCGACCGATTATGCAATCAGAATCCACGCAAAGTGCGTCTAACGTCGGTCGGTCGGTCGTCATCGGCGCAAGATTATTTCTGGGTAATGATTTGTGTGACGGACCGAAACTACTTCCTACTGTTGCTGCTGATGCTGATGCTGTGCCCGCCCGGGTGGTGCTTTTCCGCTTCAGCAAAAAGGCGAACACAACCACCATCAGTCCCGTAAACCGAGAGCAACACACGTACACCTCTGAAGCGTGCGTCTCCATCTCAATCGGTGCTATGCTATGGGAGACAGGTTGCGGAAATCGCCATCCAACAGATTCCGAATGGTTTATTTCGGTTAAGGGTGCGCGCATCAAAGAGCAGCCGGCAAATGGGCGGAAAATCATCGAACACACATACAGGCACACAGCAACATGTCTTAGTATATCGTAAGCCCGCCACACATAAGGCACTTCGAGTAACAGAACGATAGAGAGCTTGTCTTGTAGTCGTTGTTAGAAGTGACATTGTAATCGAGTTTAAACTCGTACACACCGGCTCAATTAATCAACTTCAACGACCCATGTGCGCCATCTCGGCGAGCAAAAGGACTAAGAAACAGCAGATCAACCAACGTACTCGCTGCCCGTGGTCGAGTTAAGCATAAAGAGGAAGCGAGCACCAACTCCCTCTCTCTTTCTTTCTTCATCTAAGCAAATCCATCCATCACTGAGCGATGGCGGTGGCACACTTTGCGTCACTTTGGCGGTCGCAGACTCCTTCTGGCCACACTCGCTGGTTCGCTAGCAGACGTTATGACGTCGGTAACCGAGTCAAATACAGACGTGCGCCACATTCGCCACCATCGATTCGTCGCAATTTTGCCAAACCCAAAGAGTGTAGCGGAAGCAGCGAAAATTGATGTTTGTTGGCGAGCTGCTGGAAGAAGAAACCAAAGTTCACGTGCACGGTTATTATATCGAACGTTCAAGGACATCTGGATCGGTGGTATCAGTTTTCGAGGATCAATCGCGACGGTGGTTCCACTTCATCTCAATATCACGTCACCATGTGTCTGTGCTGTCCGAAAGGCGGACTCCGAACTCCGTTCGATTTGTCGAGTCCACGACGGTTGATCAAACAAATGCCACATGTTGCACACACCGCACACCACATTGCCTGCCAGCCAGCAAGCCAGCCAGCCAATCATATGAGTAACATACGTGCTAGAACCGAAGCGTGCTTCTGTCTCTCTGTCTGTGTGCGAGATGCGATTTTCTTAGACAAGACTATTTTTAGTCCTCGGAAAACCACTCTCAGTATCTATCTCTCTCTCTCTCTTGGGGTCAGTGTCTGTCGGTGCCGAAAAAGCAACTTGCCGTAGCGATACTTGGCCACACTGTTCCCACAACCATACCTTTCTTCCCTTGTAATGAATGCTGGGCTATAGCTGGCGGAAGTCGTAGTACAACCTGTACCGAATCGAGGGATTGCTAGCGGTTTGGCGGAAAAGCGGCCTTCACATACCACACATCGCCAGCGCGCCCGGTCGCTGCAACAACAAACAACAACCCAGAGTGCATCGCAGAGAGCCTGATGTTTTCCTTTCCTTCCGCAATCTGCCCCAAGTGGTTCTCGCCACTCGAAGAATCGGTCGGTGAGCTCATCGGTAGCGCGATGGCAATGACGATGGATTTTCAAACCATCATCACCATCATAATGCTCTGTGAGCGGTGCTACGCTAATGAAAATGTATATATTACACACTCTCTCGAAAGCAGCAGCAGCAGCAGCAGCTTCTCAACACGGATTGCATCCCGAAAATGTGAAACCAAATAGCGAGCGGAGGGCGCGCACACCCGACAGAGCGACAAGGTCCACCGAGCGATGCATCATGGTTTCATATGTTTTACGACGACATAAATGTCACTATAAGTGTCAACTGATGGCCAACTTGCACAACGCAGCAGCAACCAGCGGCAGTGGACGGCGCTTAACGCTCCCGTTCGTTTGTTTGCCCTCTTGACCCATCCGCACAGAAATGAATGGACGGTTCTTGAGCGACGGCACCGTTTTGGGGCAAGGTATGCGCGCCAGTCACAAATTGCACAACTCATGGAATGCAATATCGGTGGCAGGAACGTCACACAGAGACATCCTCTCTGGTAGTCGATCTTACCGAGGTAGAACCGTTGCGTTGTAAGGAATGGCAATCAACGACATTGCACTTCTGTTACATTTTCTTTCAGGTACGCTTCGAGACGGGGTTTCCGAGAGTTGATCCTGCTGCAACAAGAAAAACATGTTCACAAGACACATACGGGAGCGTTGACAGGAGCTTACCAACTGCCGTCGAAAGAGACAAAAATGATAAATTCTTCCGGTGAAATTTCCACAGGATTAAAATGTCATTAATCTGGCTTCTGGTTGTCGGTTGCCGGGAATTTGCGACGCCAAGCTCAAGGAATGTGTGGTAATGAGTGTTTGGCAGACAGCAGGTGACGCACGTCACCTATTCGTTGCTGTTGGAACGCAGAATAATTCGAATAAAAGACTTGTGCAAACGTCATGAGCGAGTCCTAAGAAAAACAAAGCCACAAGTAATTCAATCGTATGCGAATCCTCGAATTACAATATAAAACATTGAGACCAACTCCCGGACGGACTCCGGATAAACAGCTTCTCATTTCCCGGCGTCCCTCGTGGCCGCTATAATTAAATCCAATTTCCTGGAAAACAGGGAAACTAGCTCTAGGTGCAGGTGGTGAAGCATTGTTTCGCAAGGTGTGGCTAGTACCAGTTCTCTCCAGTGGGGTGGTCCCTGATTATGCTTCGGCAGCGAACGGCAGTTTCCCTGCTTTTCGTTCGTCGCTAGCACCACAACCTTCGTTGGGCGAAGGTTTTCCCAGGTATTTTTCATTTCAACTGCGCGGTTGGTGTGGAAGTCAATTTGCAAGAGGAGCAATTTCCAGTTCCAGGAGCTCCGAGCAGTAGCAGTAGTGGCAGCAACAGTGGCGCACCAGCCATGGTCGAAGTGGTCGCACTAGTTGGCTAGCTGGAAGCTCTTCAAATATGCAACACTTTTCCATTCCGCTCGTAGTCGGATTTCGTGGAAAAAATAAACCTTCCTGCCTTCCTTCCATTACTTCCGCTTCTCGCTCGTGGTCACCTAAAATGGGTTAGCGCGAAAAGCGCTGGACGTTCGAGCGCGCGTTTGAGATGCTGTGAGCGGTGGCGAATGGAAAAACGGAGATAATTCTGTGAAAAAAATCCCTCCGGACACTCGTTTGCTCGTCGACCGTCGATGGCGCGCGCGCGTCCCGCGTTTGCTGAATGTGAGAATGCTAAGTGCGTCCGCGTTGGGAATGCTCTCCGTCGAAGCGAAATGAAACTTTGTCTCCCCAGCTGCCCACTCCGGCGGGTTTGCTGTTCCACTGTGGAAAGTGTCCCTAACGGGGATGGGAATTCCTTTTTCCAAGTACCCTCACTCTGTCCCTCCATTTCTCCGGCTCTTCTTCGTTCCGGAAACGACTGAGGATTTGGCATCATCAGCGCGAGTCACACGCGCGTTACAGACGGCAACGGGCATTCTGGGGGAAAGTTTTCGCCGCCTGGCCGGATTTTCCCCAGAGAAGGGACCCCCCCTCGTCCCGGGGTTCCATTTTCCTCGAACCAACTAGCACCGTTCACAGGCGCACTCAGACACAGCCACAACGAGACAGTATGAAATCAAGGGGTTTTAGATTAGTTTCATTTCTATGACCGGTTACGTTTCGGCTGTCATTAAAGTCTCGTTCTCTTTCTGGACGGTCTCGCTCCGGTCTGTCATTCGTAGAAAGAGGTCGGTTGAGCAAAAAGTTTCTCTCCACAAGACAAAGATCTTTCGATGCCGATGAGGCCAAGTGGGGGCGAGTCAAGATCCTTACGGGAATTGCACTACTTTGTAACTATCTTCGAGAGGGTACAGTGGAAATACCATCGTTGGATCATCCAATGCCAACAGCATACCTTCGTCCTCATTGACAACGAGCTGTAAGTTGGCCCCGAACTATCGAGGGCTCGTTAAACTACAAGACAGCCACTGGAGACTTCTTTAAGTGAGCTTTATTGTGACAGTGTCATCAACTTGGCGTTTTAAAATTTATCATTCAAATCGACGCCTCGCCACACAATCATATAATCCCTGAATTCCAGAGGATTCGTTGTTTCGGTGCGCGTAGCAATTAAGAGAATGTTTCCAATTTTCATAAAAATGTAAAATTCTACCCCATGCCACGGGCCCCGAGTGCCGGAAAATCTAATTTCCCAACAACAAACAAATCGGAGTCTATGCCGGGGGTCTACATTCCACCACCGGGAAAAATCTGGCGGCATTTCCGGCCGGTCCGGCGGAGACGATGGCGTTGGAAAATATCATTAGCGACTAATGAATTCTCTTTACCATGATTAATGAAATCAGCTTTTTCTCCACCTCTTCACACTAGCGGTGCACGGTGACCAGCTAGCCTAGCATGTTTTCATGACAATCGTGGACCCTCTGCACCTTTACTACGCACCCAACCACATCCTCCTCCACGGTGTCCTCTATCGCTTCTGTGCTCCAAACAGCGGGCGAGCTCGAGAATAACTAAAAGCTTGTTCGCGCGCGCCTCCATCAAATACAGGAGCAAATCATAAATTATGACCAACACTCTTGGACGTTCGGAGCGAGGCGTCGGCGTCGCTGTTCTGTGCCACTGCGGCTTGTATGGAAGACGCCCTTTAGTGACGGGCCAGTGTCCACGACACGGCGGTGACATTATGAGCCGCACGAACGTGTAAATCCTAAAAAGATATCACCGCGCACCGCCGCCGCCATATTGTGATGTTAACTGTGCCTGTCTACTCCAGGTTTCGATCGCACGGATCGTCGGAAAATTTATGTCCAACACAACACGTCGTTACGTCAGACTGCGTCACCGTCGGAAGATGAAAAATGTCCTCCAACGCTCCAACTCTCCCAATTTCCAGCGTCCTTTCCCCGCCCCATTTTCTGCGTAGTCTTTTCCCCAGAATCCTACAACGCCTGCTGGTGGAAAATTTGACAATTTTCGTTCCGTATTTCAACATTCTCGGCCCTCGCCGCTCATCTCGAGTGTTCATCGTTTCACACCTAACTTCCGATTCCGGCCGAACAGGCGAACAGCAAAACAATCGCCGAAAAACAAACCACCCTACGCGTCTCTCCTACGCGCCCTGGTCTGGTGAGTAATTTCACGTGATAACTCACCAACCCCTCCTGCGTCCTGTCCGTCGTCCGTGGTAGTCAGATTGGGATGTTGGTAAGAAAAACGCACCTCGTTAAGACGACCGGCACCTAATTTTCACCGTCAGCGCTCTGCCGCGAGTAATTAATTTGTTCGCGACGACAACGAGAATGGTGAGCAAGCGCGAACGAAAACAGTAATCTTTTAACGGGTTTTTTTTCGGCGATTCTCGTGCGCACAGGTTGCGGCCGTCCTGTCTCCTGTGTGCCTTGCTCTTAATGTACTTCTGTGCTCGTTCGCTTGTAGTGCTTAATGAAGCCAGTGTGAGCCACAAGAGTAAAGCGGCACAGTAAAGGCTCCGCAGTGAATGGGGTGGATGGGCACAAGAGGCGTACCAGTCAGACCTCCCCAAATCCCAACAACAAAAAGCAAAAAACCGGCCACCACCGCCGCCGCCGCCGCGCATTACTGCTTGATGGCCATTATTCTGTTCTTCGCTCTTTTCGCAGCGACCGGGGGTCCTTTGCGGATGGGCCTTAGTTTGGCGTCACATAAAGAAAAGCAATTGGCTGCTGTAATGAAGGGAAGCAGCACGTACGATCCGACAAGACGACAAAGACGCCAGTACTGCTGCGGTTGCTGCTGCGAATGGCGGCACAGACCTGACTGACGGACTGACTGACCACCAGTCGTCGCCTTCGTCGTCGCATTGCTTTTGCTGCTGCTGCCGCGTAAGTAATCATAATAACATTTATGATTTATGAACTCACCCCCGACGCAGTGCTTGGAGCAAGTGTGTATACCATTCTTCACACAGAGAGCAGACTTCTTGAACGCAGAGCCAATGATTTATGCAGTCGGACCAGAGTGTTGCACCATTCTTTGAAAGAGTGGCTTTTCCATTCAACCACTACTGCATTATGATCTGCGCAGAGCTCTGCGAATGATATCTGAGTGAAGTATATAAAACTGAAACGATAATAACATTCCATCGCTCCTGGTGTACCGTTCACGTTCCCCAAAACCATCGATTAGGCAGATGCTTTCGGTTGCAATAAAATAAGAACTCATCTGCCTGATAGGCGCAGATCCTGGGTATCCGATATGCAGATTTTAAGCTAGCATACAACCTGCCTTCTCTCAAACTGATGTTTGCAGATCGGTGGCAAAGATTACGCCACCCCCGGGCGGGGAACCCGCAACCTCGATTGTCTTCTGTGTGGCGACATCACACATGACATCATCCTGCGATCTTCGTCGTCGACGGCGGCGGTCGCCTTATGGTACTAATTGTGCATCATATCACTTCACTTTATTACTTTTGAATGGATGTTATGTTGTGCTCGTGACATTTTATGAATATTCTAACCAGGGAGCAGGGGCGCCCCCCCCCCCCCCCCCCCAACCAAAAATCGCTGACCGTTTGACCGCTCGCCTGTTCCTTCATCTTCTGTTTCTTCGTCTTATTTTGCCACCACCATAAAGCGTAGTTATCATAAATTCCGTGCTCGCTCACACAAACCACCCCCTATTGTGTGCCAGGGAAGGGGACTTGGTTGCTATAAGCCATCATGGAACCAAGGAGAGGGTCAGGCCAAGTGGCGTCCAGGGAAAAAGGCATCCCAGCATCCACGGCCAGTGGCGACCACGGCCAAACGATAAATCAACGCGGTGGCCGCACGCCACACCGTGGATCGGGGCACCACACCTGGATGACATTTGCATTCGTTTAATCCACGACCTAAGCCAAGGGAGAGGGGCGCCACTCGGTTCGTAGAGCGGCATCGTACATGCCAAACCGTTCATCGACTGGGGGGTTTAGGGAATGACTCATTGACTATTGGCTGGACTTCTCACAGAGGGAGAGAGAGCGAGAGGGAGGGAGTTGAGGATGAACTAACCCCAAAAAGGGGGCCCCCATAAACTAACTAGAGATCCGTGTTTGGCTGTTACTAGCTCTCTTCTCGGCTCTAGAGGTTGTCTAGAGTTTCACTTCATTTTTTTTTTGCTCAATCTGACCCCAGATCCGGAGCAGAGAGAAGGTGCATCGCCAGCTCTATTAGCAACCTGAGCTAGCGCTGCTGCTGGGTGAATGCAGCTCACACGGCACACATGTTGGTTGCCGCAAAGCTCCATTAGAAATTCGACCACAGCTGCTCGTCGCGGAGGTGCCGTTACGTACCACGAGTAACAGGAGAGGATGGCAGTGTCCATCGGGTCCGCCTGGGCCCTAGGATTCACGCTACACCATAAACCATTTGCCGTGGCGGTGAAAATCGATCCTTGCGAGCTTCGACGGGAAAATTTATCGTACAACCATGCGTCCAACCGTCCTCCACCAGCAGCAGTTTGGCAGCAGCCCTATATCAACGATACCCCCTCTCCCCCGTCCCACCTCATATCCCGGGGGCTAATGCAAATATAAAAATTCACCCAAACTCGCGGCGCATACACGCAAACTCATGCCGCTTCGTCGGCGAAACCGGAGCCATCACCCAAGAGGCTTGGTTTGCATAAATCGATCGACCACCTTCGCTAATGCATCCCATTAGCGTGGGATACGGTTCGAAGCGAAGCCGTAAATGGAAGCGAAAAACCTTGCAGCATCGGTCCTTCGGTGGCAGCATTAGAATGATGAGCATGATTGGACCAGCAGCAGCGCAGCGGCTGCTAGGCTACTAGAGTTAATGGAATCTCTCCTTTCAACTGTCCGTAGCGTTAAGAGCAGCTGAAGGAATGTTTTGACAATTGATTCTGTTTTAATGGCGTTAGTTTAACTCAGTGAGCCTCTCTACCAAACGAGTAATTACTGCAAGCTGATATGCAAGCTGAAGATCATCACAAATTGTGGAGCGCCACTTTGTCGCGATGATTGAAAATCCAGACAAGGAAGACAGAGAGAGAGAGCGCGTAAGAGAGATAAATAAACAAACGAAAGGCAGTCCATCAAAGCTGACCCACCATTTGCATATCAGCAACTGTGGACCGTTGGTACCAGAAGTTGAGCTCGTGGTTTTAATTACCAATCTCGCAATAAATCAATCCATTGAAGAGGATAACAGCAAGACTAACACCAAAAGAACCATCGAGCCATCTTTGCTCTTTTCGGAGCGCTCTGTTTTAGGAAGTTTGTCCTGCAGTAGCAGCAGCACCGAATCCATAAATTTACTTCGATCGTCTTTTCCTTTTTAGCAGAGATTCGGCGCAATAGATACTGCCGCTAAACACTCACGCGCCACTCGCTGATGACCACGCCGATCATCGACTGTAAGCTGTAGTTGACCAGTCCTCGCACTGACGTGCTTGATTATTTGTACAGATGGCGCGCGCGCGCGCATGCGGGGTATAAGACGCCTGTCTGCCAGGCAGTGTTAACCTTTTTTTTGGATTTCACGATCAAGCACTCCGGATGATCGGATCGAGGTGCCATACTGGTGCCCCGTACAGCGTGCGCGCCATCGCTCGGGCGACTAATCCCTTGTTTAGCACACTACTCCCACGCCATTCACACGCCTGATGCTGCGGGCCATCACGCATCATATCCCCTCAGTCCCTTCCCCCACGAAAAAGGGGATGATGATGACCATCTATGGCATCGATGACGGTCCGCCATTCGCTCGTTCGTACCGAAATCACCTAATAGAGTGTCTCGTCCCCCCCCCCTTCGCAGCTTTTCATTGGGATGAATAATTTTCTGCCTACCAGGGGATGATCAATGCGCATCAATATTCAACACAAAAACCCCGGCCGGCAGCTCCTCGCAAGGGGACGAGACTCCACGGCAATCGAAAATCCAAAATCCGCGCGGCAGATAAATAATAAATCCCCTCAAACCGACGATGACGCTCAAGCTCAAGCGAGTGGCGGCGCCGATACACTCGCTTCAACATCGCCGCTAACATGGCATGTAAGTCATGCTGCCGCCAACGGGCGCCCACGCGGCGATGTCCGCGGCATGCTGGCCACCGTTGCCAGGGCTCTCTGTCTCTCTCTCTGCGAGGCTCCACCATTACTGAGAGTGATGTCGGGCTGCGCGGAATTATAGTAATTGCATCATCGCACGGTCCTGAACTGGTGGCCAACAGATGGTCAGCAGCAGGAGGCGATATTAGTGCGAAGTGCGCTACACAACTGTTTCATGTTCGCCAGTCAGAGAAACGCGGTAACCTTGGTGCTTTAGACCATTTTTAGAAATTAGTTCAAGTGCCAATGATGTGGCCTAAGATTAGCTGCGTCTAGAGAGGGCAATCGCTTAGCTTGTATTATTTAGAAAATGGGTTTTTGCTGTAAGCTCCCGATGACAACATGAAACGCATGCCAATACAAGTCAACATTTGGTTTACGAAAGGCTAGAATCATTCCTGATCAGAAACTTCTCTACAGCCAACCAAAGGCTCACGAAACATATCGATTACTCAAGCACCAACTGAACCGCCGTTGCATTGCAACGACCAAACGTAAATAACAAATATCTTAAATATTGAACAAAATGTAGCTAAACCAGAACCAATAAAAGGCAAATTGACTTTGCAGCTCCGACGAATGAAACAATAATCAAGCTAAATAATGTTTACATTTCATTAGCCAGCGCCGAGGCACGCGTGACCTCAGCCTGTTGAGAGGCTCAACTGTTCCGGCTGTCAAACGAACCACGAGAGCGATTGAATCCGTAAAATATGTTCCCCCAATGCTACTGCTGTGGCTGCTGCAGACTAATGAAGAGAAAAGCTGGACCCAGGCCGGCCAAAAACCGTGTGTCCAGCACGCGTCTGCCTTAACGTTGGGTTGGTTTATAGATTCCAGCGGATAGCAAATGATGGCCATAAGATTCGCGTCGCGGCACGCAGCATTCGTGTCGTGTGCCACAACGGACTCGAGCACTCGGTTTACGGACGGGAGCCACCGTCGCCACCACCGCCACACGGTAACATAATATGTATGCAAATTTTCGACAACATTTATGCGTGCTACCACCATAAGCCAGCTAGCAGAAGAAGAAATCTCGACCCAGCAGCATCGAGTGACCACGGCACGGCAAATGGGGCGCCCCCGGTACCGTATACTTAATCGTTGCCATTAGGCTCGGGTCCAAGTTCGGTTCGGTCCAGTGGTGGCCTGACCGAATGTTGAGCCACGCTTGCACCACGTCGTTCCCGATATATTTGGTGCAGCAAAGAAGCATATGCGTAATGGGTCCTTCCCCTCCCGAAAACTCCAGCCCCAAACGACTCCAGGGGTCTCATAAACTAAACGAAACTTTTCTTTTTTTTTCCCCCAGGTTGGCATTGGTAGGAAGATCGATGCGATTTAAGGTCAAAAGTGCGACCCGGCAGTCCATTCCGGTGACGAGGTAGCGAGGCACGAAGAGGTCGTCTTTCGTGTTTGTATTAACATTTTAAAAACATTTCAAATTCGCCAGCAAATGTGTCCGGCAGCCAAACAATCGGCCGTATGTTTATACGAGAGCTTTTTCGGCGATCCGGTGGCTGTTTCCGAGGACAACAACCATCCGGAGGTGGCGCTATCTCGCGTCTACCATCATGAGGTGATATCTCATTTACACGGCGCCACCTTCGTCATCATCCTCGTCATCGCTCGTCGATGATGCTAGGCTCTTAGGCGAACCGCTCTCCGGTCTGGTCAACTCTTGTGGACATCAATAAAATTTATCGAATTGGGGTTGAAGCTGGCTGGGTGTTTGCCTTCGGTTGCGCGGTGACCCATAACGATGGCACTCACTCAATCGCCTCCCTTCGGTGAAATCCGGTTTTCGGAATTGTGAAGTTTATCTACCGATGGACAGCGTGTGATGGAAAGGGATTATGGGTGTCGCAGTGGTGGGGGGCTCATAAATCTCTTAATTTAAAATCAATCAAAACGACCCACCTCCATGATCGCCAAATCGCGCGTACCCTTTTGGCTATCCTAACCCTAACTCCCACACGCCATCCTGTTCGCTTACGATCGGCCAAGCGACATAAACACTAATCAGAACCAGTGTCACTTCATTGGGAAGCGTTGACCACACAATAGAGTTTAGGTGATTGGTATTGGGAGTGTGATACAACGGTTCACGGTAGCACCAACAAAAGCGAGATACAAGAACTGCAAGCGTTTTGAATAACATTCTGTCAGCGGAGTTGTAGTAGATTTGCATAGAATTATGGATACATTTCGTTTACAATCTGTTTTTTGACGACCGTAAGTTCAGTATTTCTGTCAATAAAATTTCCCTTTTAAGCAGTTCTATCTAAAGAGATTCGTTTACAGCATTTTTTAATCACGCTTCCGAGGTTTAGTCTTTTTAAAATCATGTGAAAAGTAAATTAAAAACCTGTTAATGCAATATAAAGCTACATCAACCTTTTTGGTGAATGTTAACAGCCCCTTGGGCATAAAATTAAAAATTAAACTTTATGCACCAACGGTTACATCAAAGCGTAAGTAGCGACTTCAGGCATCCAAAAAAACCGTCCAAACTGCTCCATCAATCAATTCGCTCGAGAAGTACGAGAAAAACGGACCCGAAAGATGCTTGCACACGAAACAGGCCGGTACGCGATTAAGTTGATCCGCAGATAAATATGTTTTCTGCGGGAGACGGAGTGGGTCCACAAAAAAGGAGCTACCGCAAGGGCCTCAAGCACCGATAGCGCAAGGTCAAAGCCAGCGCACCGTGAATCGACACGCAACCGGCACGCTAAGACATGTGCGCGCGCGCGCGCGCGCCCTCAGCTTTATGCGACAACCAGTTTTCTTAGTACATATAAGGTTGGCCGAGCCGGTACGTTTAACCAGTTACTGGGTGTCGCGGGTTTGCGGGATGTAGATTTTAAAGCAACAAACTTTCGAATCCCTTTAATGGTAGCCAGCACCTTCCATCGCAAAAGAAGTGGAGAAGTCTTTTATACATCTAAATAGAAGCCAGCAGATCATTCTGATCGTTTTTAGAGGTTCTTAAAAGCAGCGCACTTCGTCCTTATTTCCTGTAAAGGCTCACCAACTCGGCCACATTAACCGCCAGCTACCCCCGTGGACGAATGCAGCGTCCAGTGAGTGGACGCAGGAAGTTAATACGAAGGTATTAAAACGGAACACCATAATTACAATCATTATCTTTATCGAGCCTTAAAATGTCCATCTGCTTCCTTCAAGCTGCCGGTGCTGGTGCTGCTGCTGCTGACCCCGAGGGTGATGGTTGTGTCGGTAATTAGATTTCTATTTCTCTTTCTGCTTCTTCTTCTTTTACAATGGTGTTGCGTTTAGCTACAAATAGCCTTGGGCAATGATGACTCCTCATGCTGCTTTGCTCTGTGCCGCTTCAGTCAACATCAACAACACCATCGTTCGTTACGTTTGCTTGATACGCATGCATACGCCGCACGATGGAGCATGTGTGGGTATGACCTTACATGTTTGCAATTTCCAGACAATCTGGCTCCATTGAAAGCAGAGGGGCGGGCTCAAGCTAGAGTGAATGAAGTCTTTTGAGCGAAACAAACTGGCCACGCAAGCGGCCTTTTCTGAACGACAAACTCTCGACACCCTTTCCGTGACTGGCACCGTCTGGAATCCGGAAGAATTATAATATAGTCCTTCCTGTAACAACTCACTCACTCAGTTTAAAAGTACATTTTCAAACACAACCATTGAACTACCGAGCGGAGAACAACACAATACATAATCATATGTTTACAACCCAGCGGGGTGCGTAATCCGATGAAATCCTTTTTCCCCCGCATAAAGTCGTGAGGTGAGAGGTGTATGCGTACTGCAACGCAACAGAACAAACACAACTGAACCATTGCCTTTCGCATCGCTCCGTGGCCGGTCAGTACCTTCGCCTCTCCTCGACCATGCCATACGGGATGGCGGCTCGATGAATGAAGGCTGTCCATCTTGTATGCCCCGAGGATAAGAGGTCTTCTTCTACGCGTTACATTGCTTCCCCCTGCTATCTACCACAGGGCGACCCGGTCACCTGCTCCGTACACAGCAAGACCAGCGGGAGAGGGACCTTGCAAGAGGGTAACGGTTTCGTTCTCTCGCTTCGCTTTAACCTGCCCGTTCCCCCTCGACTTTGACTGACTGGTGTATGTGTGCTCTAGATCTTGAACGAAGTTCTTATCGTTAATGTTGCTGTTATGTTGTTGCTTTTGCCACCGCTCCCGCTGTATAATCGACTCTGCTTTCGGTCGGCTTGCGAACTTGGAATCTTGTTCCGTTCGTAGTGAACCTTCCAGACCAGGAGGCGCGCGCGTGCACAAACGGAATCGCTCCGTTCCATTCCCAGGCAAACTCTCGCGTGCACGAGTGGTTTGCATCGTGCAGTAATATGATCGAGTTCGAGGTGTCTTTGCGCCAGACCCCGGTCCGGTCACACTCACACGGCCATCAATTTATATATAGGTTGTCCGCAGGGAAGGAAACGGGTTTTGTCTGGCCGGTGTTCCTGCTCCTCAACCGGCTCGGACCACCACGATGATGATGCAGCGTGAACTAACCGGCCGGACGGATGGACTCCATATTCCCCAGAAGATCACGAATTTATCATCTGAGCTCCGCGTAATCATTTGCAGCTTTCGTTTTGCGGATTTGTTGGAAATTGTAAAACTTTCTTGACGAAATTTTCAATTCGGAACCACTCCAGCAGCCTCACACCGTTTGGGGTCGTTGAAATCGCCTGGAATGCGCATCGCTTTCTATGATGAGCTTAGATCCCACCACTTTGCATCATAATAACACTCAGTACACCCAAAACCGTACTTAAGGGGATGGACCATCTCCATAAACTATACTTGCATCCCTTTCCCCTTCCGCTACTCCTTTCGTTCGTCTCAGGAAAAGCAAAAAAAGAGGAAGCAAACTGAAGCATCCTTGAGATCGAAACAGCCTTCAAAAGGATCCACACCATCCAATCGGTCCCGGGGTCCACCAAAATGGTTCATAAAATCATGTCCGCTCGCCCATCGTCCCTTGTGACGGGTGTTACGGTTTCCTTCCGCTGGATGAACTCTTCACTTTCTCCCTTTACCCGTAACAAGGGATTGATTTGATTAGAAATTTAATAATTGATCAACGAGAGTCGATGCTGCGTGTACTCGGTACGGTAGCAGATGGCACAAAAGGACATGTTTATGTGTGTATCTGAGGCCTATGCTGGTGGTGCGTTGCGTTAGTACTTGCAGTACAAAACACATTCGAACGGTTTCAACACGGATCGATACGGACACCAGAACGTTTTCCTTTGATTTTGCTAAAACAAATAGCAAGCGATACTGCGATTGGTTAATTTGATGAAACCCGATTCCACTGTTTGAACGGTGGTTGGCAATTCCTAGAACACACCATGAGGGGTTGCTGCTAGTATCCAGTGAACATGTCGGATGGATGGTCTTCGTGCACCCTTCGCAGTCGTAACGTATGACGCACTCACCAATAAACCCTCGTAGAGTCTTTAGGTTTTCGCTTGAAAGATGACCTGCTGTTCATACAGCCGCCGTCAAACATACCTGGAATGAAATAAAAGTAAAAACAACATTAATGCCCACGTTCTCATTTTTAGCAAAAAAAAACTTTGTTCTGCGTAGATGTGCGAAATGTGTCCTCCGCTTCAAAAAGGGATTCCATTAAGAGCTAAAGCAACGATTGGGAGCTGCACATCCATCCATTACCCACATATGCTTAAGCCTTACGCCGGACAACCGTTCAAACCCGCATGCCGACAGTAATCTTAAAATCTGTTCTAACTGCATCTTCCCGTTCGATTCCTGGCGGGAGAAGGCGAAGGAAAAACTACAATTTTCCAATAAACCTCCAATAATCCTCCGCTTTTTGGTCCATCCGCTTGCCGAAGGATCAACTGGTACAAGAAAGTTTCCGAACGGTTCCTCCCACGTCTCGTCAAGATCGTTCCCGTTCGCATCCACCCCTGGCTACGGTTCGTCGGTCGAATAACTTTTCACCGTCTAGACAATTTTACCGATAACGGCATGCGGCACGGATTTGCGGCAAGGATCACGTACGGTACTGTGCAAAAAGCAGGACATTGCAGACCGGTAGCGGATGTATGTTTGCGGTCTTGACGCTGAGCGCAAGGTTGCTTCATCGGGAACAGACCGGAAGGAAAGCCATGGCTGTCGTATCATCCGTATGACTGCACACGGTTATCCACGAAGGATACGCCACCGTATGTCCTTCTTAGTTCGCCAATCGATTGCTATATTGAAGGAGAATTGTATTTGACCACCCCTTTCTTCCCCTTTCTTTCCCCAACTCTCACTGAAGGGTTTGATTGGCTTCCGATGGTCAGTCAGTGGTGGTAGGAAATACAAACTGAAAGCCTTTAGGTTTACTTTAGAAAGTTCAAGTGCCCGATAGGTCGATTGCAGGAAATTACCTCCCTTATCCCCGCTTCTTTTGGCTAAAACAATAGATTATGATAATTGAAAGCGTAATCGCAATCAGGAAGATGAATATTGAATCAGCCAGAAGTTTACTATTGGAGTTTCGAATGAAGGGCATCGTACTTGAAATAACTGCATTAAAGATAATGGTACAGGAATTTCACTTTAAATGTTTCTTTTTGAATGAAAGTCCTGATGGTCTTTCAAACACATTTTGAACTCTAACCCTCATCAGTGGTCGCTGCTAAATTTGTCGATGACATCGGAAATCTCGCGACGGAAACAGACACAAATAAGATTGGCAGCAGATTGAAGAAACAACTGGTTCGATTGCTCGCTACCGAATTCCGCCCGTGTCTTATCAGCTAGCAGTGATGCATGACGAGGAATGCTTAGCACACTTAACACCCGTAACACCCCGCTGTGAAGAAAATGGTCAAGCTGTTCGGCGCACACACCACTCCGGGTGGAGCGTTTGCTCCTTATGATTGGTCTAGGCGCTATGCGATTGAAAGGTCAACACATCGCACCCGCGGAGGGCAACGGTCCGATGATTCAAGTATTTCTGTATTTTTTTGCATATGGCCGCCCCACTGAGTCCCTGTTGGTAGTAACTTTCACTCTTCCTTTTCTCTCTCTATTCTAAGAAACGGATTCTACATCTCTCTGTATGCGCTTCTTAACCCGATTCCCATCGTTTGTTCGCGTGCCACAGACAATTCCGTCCATGAGCGAGCGCGACTCCGCTGGCACAGCGGGATGTGGCGAAGCCACAAGAAGCAACAACATAGGACAGTAGTCTTCGTTTCTTTTTGGATCATGAGTGACGCGTTGATCGCTACCAACACGCAGCGAGAGCGGTGTCGCTGGATTTTGCTTTTAAAAAGCAACGACTCGCGGAGACGACAACGACGACCGACGATGACGACGTCTGAGACGAAGTAGTTACTGCTACTGTCGGTATCTTAACCCTAAACCTCCTCCACCACCTTCGTCCGTCTCTGTCGCTGTCTGCGAAAGGTGCTGCAGACTAAATTGAACGCAGTTTGAGGCAACGGGAGACGGAGAACAATCACCACCGTTAACGTAGAGTGACAGCTTTGGGGCTAAAGTTTTGCTTTCAGCCAGACAACGTAAATTATTGTTCGTCACACCAGGCAGTGTCGTTTAGTCCAAGGATGGTGGTGGTGAAGATGGTGGGTGGGTAAACGTGCAGATGGACGTCTTGCAGCAGCAGCAGCAGCAACAACATTGAGCTCAAACACGCGCTTCCAACACTCCTACACAACGATTATTGGTCTGGCAAGCAGATGAAGGAGATGCTCACACCGCTTGGCTTCAAATGGATTCGTCCTTCTCGCGTTTCGCTCAAGGACACGACCACCATCAGGATCGGTCAACGGTGTTATCCGATTTTGTGATCTTTTGTGGCATCACATTTCACGGCATCTAACCTGATTCGCTCGAATGCGATAAAGGTGCTATCGTGGTTCTACCAAAAGCATACAAAATAGAAATGATAAAATGTAATAAAACCCAGGAACGAGTTGAACGAGTTTGCAATTATTGTAACATTTGTAATGCAAAACACTCGCATGCCGGCGGGCCGTTCGTCTCTCGGTGGCTTGCCATATACCTCATCCACCGTCAGCATGTAATGCTCGGTAAACATCATCACCCTCGCGTGCCACCTCTCCGCTGTCACGAGTTCTATTTTTCGCGCAATGCAAAGTTTGTTCAATATCATTATCGCCCCCGGCGCAACCTCACAAACCCCTGGAACGCTCACGTTCACTGCAGGATCATACATTTCCATTTCGTTCCTTTTTTTGTGTGGGACGTAAATTGTTTCTACTTTCACCGCTAGTCATGCGCCCCGTGATGGTGGGGGGACCACGGTGACATTACAATGTTTGTTTGATTACGAATTCTAGCAACGATTTGACGGCATAGCAGCATCAGCAGCAGCAGCACTCGACGTCCCCTGCCATGCCGGAGGGATTTACAGCAGTAGCAGCATGAAGGACGTGAATGTCGTTGGTGTGGAGTGTTGGAGGATTCTTCTTTACACAAAACGCCAAACAGATGATGGGGCGTTCGAATGCTTTTTGTGAAATAAATCCCAAGCAGAGCAGAAGGAACTCATTTGGTAGTTAAACAATTTAAACGTTCACAAACTCATAATCCACCCTTCATCCAGCCACACGCCTAATTGAACACTTTTTATGATCCGAACCGAGCAGAGAGTTGTATTAGGCAGAATGAAAACAGAGAAGCTACGCTTATTACCGCTATTATCTGTGAAGCATTACACTAGTAGCCAGCCGTTGAGCCAACACTAAAACCTCGTATCGAATGTCGCTTCAAAGAAATGGGCCATCTTCCCGTCGAAAAAGCCATACACACGTGTAACACAATCCACGTGCACAGACACACCCGGAGGCCGGAGTTCAGGTGGATCAGAAGCATTTTAAACGTTCTTATAACACCTCAGCCAGCTCTAGGGTCGACGAGGCGCAAAGCAAACCGAACCGAGCCGCAACGACGGAACAGCGAAGGGAAATATGACTCCCGAGGCGCGTTCTCCCATTTCTCCTTTTCTTTCTTCTTCACTTTCCCCGCAAGCATGACGGATGTTAAGGTTTGCCGGCGGCTGTTTGGAGGTTTTTACCATTTTTTCCGATAGGAAATCATGCCGGTCCCTTGCCGCTAGGGAGTTGGCGGCGCCGAAAAATCATAAAAGGCCTTGGCGCGACCATTCCGCGGCGCAAAGAGTCAAAAAGCTCGCGAAGGGAATAAGGGAAGATACAACGAAACGGATGCTACGCTTGTTTTTTTTATCAGAAGCCGCCTTGTGGTGCCGAACACACGAGCGCGCACGTCAACGCGATCGCAAGGATATTAAATGTCCCAGAAGAACGGAAAGCGAGAAAAGAATGCCGTATCCTCGTGCCATTGGCCTGCGTGTATGTTTTTGGGAAGGTGATTTACCGAGCCGAAAAATCCGGAACCAACCGAACCGACCGACTGTGAGTCTCGCAGGGTTTCAAGGCTTTTGGCTTCCCGCGGAAAGCCGCCCGGAAAACGGGCCACCAGGATTCCACGCATATCACAGGACCATTACAGGAAAGGGAAGTGGAGAATGGGAGGCACGGTCACGGCCACAACCCGTGGAAAATGCTAAATCGAGTTAGGTAGAGATTGCGAACGCCCGTTAGAGAAGCGCTTCAAATCGGTCACAGCACCAACGACGGTATGCCAACCGGTTGGGTACCGTTTACTCCACCCTCATCCCAAATTCCCCCCTCCCCCTCCTAATTGTATAATATTTCCCTGTGTAAAGCCGAATTATGGGGCTCATAAATGTATTCTGAGCGCCGCAGCGCGGACTCTGGGAGGTCAAAGCCACGTAGTTGGCTGCCTTTTGGGTCTCTCTCTCTCTCAACAGTTTCTCGAGCTCCTTCTCTCACCACGCGAAACGCGATAATCATGAAAATTATGCTTATGATCTTTTGCCGCCACCACCGCCGCTCTATCTACTCGGCATATCGAGCATCGCAGCATACGGGTTCTGGCACACGTGTCGTCCCGTGCCGTACCGGAGAGGACGGAGTGTACCGAGGGGCAACGAAAAGGAAGGGAAAAGGCGCAAGGCCGTACCGTGCAAACAAACATGCTGCGCGTCGGACAGGCTGGCTCCCGGACGTTGGCGTGTGGCCTGAACGATTGGCGTCTAGTTGGAGCCAGTTGGCCACTGTTGGTGGTGGAGCATAAATTTTGGGTTCACGTAGAAAAGTCGTCGTCGTCACCAAGTCTCGCACAGTTCGCGTCCAGTTCTCTCTGCTCTGCCGAGGGTTTGTTGGCCTAGATTTCGCGCTGCGCTGAACGTTACTCGAACGTTCACACAGATACACACGCGTCGAGACTCACTCATCCGGAAGTGATGGTGGTTCTATGTTACGTGAGGTTATGGAACGAGGAAAGGGAGTTCGCTTCACTCACATTATTTCTTCTCTCTCTCTCTCTCTCTCTCTCTCTCTCTCTGCTCTCTCTTCGCTCTCTCTTTCTCTCTCTTATCATGTGAGGACGATCGATGAAGATGTAGCAGCATGGCATCGGGTAGCATGCTGCTACTACCGGCCAGTGACCGATCTCGGATGGACCGGCACGATTGGACGGAAAAACGAATGAATGGCCAGCCATGCAGGCGACAGAAAAATGGCCCCGGCCCCCTTCCTTCGCCTCGACATCCTGTCATTCATCTAGAGATGTCCTTTTCACTGCGAAAAGCGTGGCCGTCGTCGTGACAGTTGTGCTGAACGTGAATGTGAACGCAATAAGGTATCTTTGCTGCCTCTGTCGCCGCTAATAACGAACGGATACAGAACAGAAGGCTGAGACCGTACGATGACAAGAACACGTTGAAACACGGCACCACACCCCATTCGGATCGCGTTCGATCGAACTAAAACCTGTTTCAGTTATAATCTGGTTGCCCGGAATAGGTCATTTCTTAGCAAAGAAATAATGTGAATAAGAGCAAAAAATGTCAGATTTTGTATTGAGGTTGTTTTGTTGACTTTTAGAAAATATATACATCGGAAATTATTATTAAGATTTTGTTAAATATTTTTTTACTTCTTCTTTGACATTACATTATTCTAGCATTTTCTTTATTTGAGCTGGTTTTTATTCCTTCCTACTCCTTCCCTGACACATGTCTTGAGTTTCTCTTCAAGTTTTGTCCAATAATTGTCCAAATTATGTTTATTGCAAATGAAAAATTCTTCAATATTGAAAACATTATCACTAAATAATCAAACAAGTAAAATAAAAAAAAAGTTGTAAAGGGGATCTCGATAAGATCTACTAGAGACAGTGGCTTTCCGAAAAAAGAATCGGCCAGATTCTAACTGAAACAGACTTCAGCTCTCTCACTGACCAGTGCTCCGGCGACAGAACAGGTCCGTAGTTCGCGAATTATCCAGCCCCTCTCACTCAGCCCCTATCGGACATTAGTTTTTGCTCTCTTTTCATCTCGATAGCTCGATGCTCTGGTAAGATGCCGAGCGGTGAGAAACAGCTGCTGAGCCGCTGGGTTCGACTCGGCAGCAGCAGCTTGTCCGCTGGAATTTCCTTAAATGGCACTTTCCGCAATCTCGCAAACTGGTTCGCTGATGGAACCAACCAACCACCACTGTCTGTCCTCTCGCTCATGACGCCGCACGCCGCTGTCAGTCTCACCGGTCAACCCTGACCAACACTGACTGGCCAGACCATCTAAGAGTCACCGTTCGTCATGCGGCGACCACTTTTGTACGGAACGTTGTACAGAACGGGGAAAGGGAAGCCGAGCGTGGAGTGTTCTGGATTAGAAATCCGAATCCCGATCCACTACATTGCCCTGCACGCTGGAACCGGAACAAGTGCCGAGTTGGTGCGTTACTTGATCAGCTTCGATTCCGCGAGTGACAGATTGCGCAATTACTTTAAAAGGCAAAAGACCGCAAACGACGCACTCGTTTCGAATGATTGCTTTCTTATCGTTTCTCTAACTGATTAGCGAAAGAAAAGAGAGTGTGAGAGAGAGAGAGGGGCAGATAGTGAAAAGTAAGAAATTATCGAACCAAATCGGAGCATCTGCCTTTAGTGGCGATAGAGTGCGTCACGATTCGGGCTGATGGTCACTGCGCTTCCCGCCGCAAACGTGACACACATTTGTAATGCAAATGCGCCAGCGGTCCACTGGGACTCGAAACGCCAGTGACAGAGACACCAAGATCTCCGATGTCGTTCCCTAATCAACCAACGGGGCGTAAAAATGTAAAACAAAAATTTCCAGCTTTTCTCGAGCATTTGTTATCGCGCCCCGGCACCCTCTCTTCTTGCCGCAGCATATCTCTCTCGGGTACACTAGTGTTTCGGAAAATGAGCAGCATAATCGCACCACCCCCTTGAGGGAAGAATGGAGGCTGCGGTTCGGTTGGTAAAGTGGCGACTTCACCGTCGATTTCATCATCATCAGCGAGGAAAGAAACAGGCCCCGAGGAACGAAGACGAAACAGAGAGAGAGAGAGAGGCTGTGGATAAGACCACTGGCCCCCAGCGCTTGTGAGCTCGTGCTCTAGTGCTGCCTGACGGACGGACGAACGGACGGCCTGGCTGAAGTGGTCTGGTGTGTAAATTAGGTTAAAAGCTGTGAAATTAGCATGTTTAAAGTGGATGTGGTTTATCCGGGCAAAGCCGGCCCACAGGGGGTCCCGGGGCTTCATCGTAGGTTCCTCTCGGTCTCGAGAGTAGTGATGAGAGTCACCGCCAGTTGGTCAAGAGAGAGAGAGGTCACGAAACGAAACCTGCTGCAGACGAGTCAGTTGAAAACCAACATCAAAAGGGGGTTAGATTTTCTAATTCATACCCAAGTGCGTATCCGTATCAATGGCCAGGAGGTTATCAACACTCAATGGAACTCTGCATTCTACGACGTACCGCAGTCACGTTTTGGTTTGATGGATAAAATCATTATCGATCGATGTTCGCCATTTGTACAGCCGCACGACATTAAGTGAGGAATGTTGTCCTTTAATTGAACCGTCGAATGCCACTACAAAAAAAAACCGATCGCCGACCACGCGGCGCGTTATTGAAGACACCGTAATTAGATCGGACGGAGGTTTGAAGGAGTCGAGCATTCAGACACGTGCACGGTACGTACGCGTTTATTGTTGCGTGCTCGCGCTGCAAAAAGTCACTCTGATCTGCTGCTGCTGGTCCGGATGGACAAATCCGGTTGATCGAACCGTCACAAGCCATCGCACCGAAGCTCACAAACCATGCCAAAAGGAAGGCCCGATGTGTATTGCAGGAAAAAGCAAAATTTTCCCATCCCGCTCCCTTCGCAAATTGCAAATGTTTGGCACCTAATTCTCACGGGCGGAGAGAAGGGGTAGAGGGACAGACTGTGTGCACGCGCCGCCGTGGGTCCCAAAGGGGCCGAGGTTATTTTTAGGTCGCACCGGAAAATGGCGCCAAAAGATAACGCCGACGATGCTGACGTCGTCCACCAGACAACCGTGGTCCGATGGTGGTGGTGTTGTCTGGTGATTAACCCCACGAGGGGTGTGATGGGAAAGGGGTGCACGATATATCTTAGGCGAGCCTCCCCCGGACCGAGATCGACCGTTTGTTATCTTTTCTGCACCAAAATCCGACCGTCCTTTCCATCGCAGGTGTACCAATCCCTTGGTGAGGAGGAGCTGAAGGGGAAGATGTTTATTTTGACATTTTGGGTCCCGCACGCCGTTCATTATTGGCTCGTTTGGCGGCTGTTATGCTGGCTCGACGCTAGAGCTCGACAAGAAGCACAGAAAAAAACATGCAGATGATGATGATGATGATGATGATGATCATGGGTACCGTGGCGCAGCATGTTGGCCTCGTTGGCCAGGGTTCAAAATGACGCCACACCCGCCGCCGTCGTGGCGCAGCTTCCGGCTATAGCGTTATTCCGAAATTTTTTTTTTTCCTTTCGAGGAAAAATAGAAGCAGATTCAAGATTTACACCGGACAACCGGGGGAAACCGAAGGGAAATTAGTACCATTTGTCGTTTTGTTCGTTCTCGTGTGTTGTGTCAGGGCGGTGCTGGTGGTCACGGAAAAGTATCCAAAACATTCCCAAAATACCACGCGGTGGTCTCTCCTCCCCTCCCTCCGTAAAAACCGAAACATGTAGTGCACATTCCAATCCAAATTACCAAAAACAACAGCAGGCCCGGTACCAGCAACACAGGCGCGTTCGATTCGATGGCGCTGTATCAAGTTTTCCACCGTTTTTTCCAGCCAACATCATCGCCCGGGGGTTGGTTGGTGAGGAACAACAATAACAACCCCGCCACAGCGACATTTTCCACAAGAGAGCGAAAAAAGAGAGAGACAAATTTTTCACCAAAAACCCCTAGGACAAGCAGCAGCAGCGCGTGACCAGCCCGAAGACACAAATCATCGCACCCTCCATCCTCCCTTTCGAGGGGATGGAATTTGAAATTTCCGCGGCTTACAAATTGGCCGCTCCATGGACGCCGAAAACGAAGGAAAACCTCCCGAAAAAAAAGCGAAATGAACAGCAACGGAACAGAATAAAAAAAACGAGGAAAACTTGACCGCGACGCGAGAGTAGAAATGAAAACATGTTCAGACGATGTTGTCCGTGATGTTCCCCTCATGTTGACAGGGCGTGTATATTGACGTTGATAGAAGGACTAATTGGAGGTGGTGGCTTTTTGGCGGCGGAGGCGGCGGGCACTCGAACCCGGGAACATAACAAACGCTGGTGACGTCGCCGCAGTCTAATGATAGACAACCGGCGCTGCTATGATTTCAAAAAAGAACCAAGTGTCGAGTGAGTTTCTATTGTTTCGTAGAGAGAGAGAGAGAGAGAGCGTTCCCTTTTCTGACCGTCGTGTCTCAACAACATGGCGCACAATAGCCCCGGATACACCGGCGAACTGATGTCAAGCGTTGGAGTGTTGGGTTAAGGTACCGATCCGCGTCATGTTTCATCCGATCGAGCACGCCAGAAAATTCGCCGCCTGACAAAAGAACCGTGCCAAAGGAATCGCACATCAGTTTGGAGTGTGCTCGCCCGGACACGGACACGCGAGACCACGGAACACAATGGATTCGCTCGTAGTAAATCACAAAACTCTTCGCCTCCCCGCCCCGGGACGGTGGCAACCTGGCACCACGCGACTGACAAACTCATTTAGCAACGGACGCACGGCTCGCGGTCGCGGTCCAGCGGCCAGTCCACGGAGACCACGGAGAGGCGACGAGGATGAGGTTCGCGATCGGAACACGCGTGGTGAACGACAGGCGAACCGTTGCGTTGCGTGTGCCCACGGATTTATCGGGGCGTCGTAAATGTTTTCATTTTGCGCCTTCTTGTACCTTTATTAGCATTATTAGATTGTGTTAGTGTGTGCATGCGGGGGGTGTACAGGGTGGCTCGGGTTGTGGCCAACCGAACCGCATGCAACCGATGGCGTGGCGCGATACTCAACCAGCCGTGAAATGTGACAACAAAGTAATGCCTGCCGAAATGGCTGCAAAGCAAACGGTGACGGTGATTAAGGCGATTGAAGAAGAGGAACCAAAAGTGTGGCCGTGGCATGACGGTGTGGACTGGTGGACGGGTTTGATGATCTGTTACTTTTCGCATTCGTCTCGTTGTCTTGTTGGGGCTTTTACAAATTCGATTGTCGCTTTAAACAGGTTTTCAACTAAAATTGTTCTGTTCAGCTAAAAAAGGAATTTACGAAACCAAAGTTCTAATGTCCAAAGGCAGAACATGCGTCGCTTTCATTGTCTGAAAGCGATGGCTATCAAAGATTTAATCATTAGAAATTGTAGAAAAACAACTCGGTCCTCGGTAGTAGCAGGAAAAACTCTTAACCCAACCAAAAAGACTCTATTTGTAAACCTCAGACAATTCTCTACTACGGTTAAATATTTATAAAAAGTTGTTGTTTAATATGAAATTTTGTCAAAGAATTTTAATGAAACGGTTTCATCCCAAAACATGCATTAAATTAAAACATGTCTTAACATGAATTAAAAGAATAGAAAATTCTAATCAGGATCGAGAAAATCCCGATCCATTCACGTTCGAGAACGACACCAAAAATTAGATTACACCGATACGATGCATAAGAAGGACGACGAGAGATTATGCGAGGAATTCATCTTGCTTCGTAATATTAAACTACTCCTCCTCCTCCTTGGATACCAAACGATGCACCGGGACGCTGAAGGTACTGCTTATTGAAAGCTAACAACGCCCGCCAGCTACCAGCATGCCATCTCCCCCCGCCTTCCAGCAAGGACATCTCATTCATAGCCAATTGATTAGATTCCGTTCATCATCATCGAGAGCCGTCTCGCATCGACGCCAGGTGCCCGGTACACCTATCACGCCTAAATGCCTTTGCGACGACAATGACACTCCGTGTCCTTCATCGACTCCAACCAGCTTTCCAGTGGAACATCCTCCCTTTTGCCGAGAGCTAGAGGATGGCTTTATGCTGCGCCACATGCACCACTCAAGTGCGCTGGTACGGTGCTGCAGACCGGTGCATCGCATCGAAGGACACCCTCCAGAGCGCCAGGATGCAGGCGCTGACGCGTACAGGGCTCGGAATTGCATTCCTGCCTCCCTTTTTCATCCCATGCACCCAAGGACCTTTTGACCTTCGCTTTCAATGGAGTTGGAACTCGCACAACCACCAACTCTTACTCTTTCTCTCCCTCTCTCTCTCTCTCTCTCTCTCTCTCTTTCCTTCTTCGTAGAGAGAGCCAGAACAAGTGGCCTGTTGTTGTGGAGCATACTAGGGCACTCCAGATGGCTCCATCGGGATCCAGCGATGAATTGCGATGCGATTTGTTGGTCCCCGGATGGATGGGAATGCTGTTCCGCAGTGTGAAAAAAAACAAACCGGATCTGCAAACGGAACCACACACATTCCCGCTCGCAGCAAATCATTAATGCAAATCTCCGTCGACGCGCTCGGTGCGATTTTCATTTTCGTCGACAGCGCCACCGATTGGCACCGATTATGGTGATTTTGGCAGATGGGCTGGGTATCCACCATCCTCCCTCTATCACTCGTTAACAGTTTAAGTGAATCGGGAGTATCAACAAAACAAAAAAAAAGAAACGGGCCAACATAAACCGGCTCCTCAGATTCATGCAGCGCATCGGCAAGTTTCTGGTGGGCCTGTGCTCAATTTATATTAACCATTTTTTTATGTTTTCTCCCGCCATTTTCCATTCGCAAAGCACACTAAGCACGAGATCGACCGTGAAGCGGACTTCACAGGACCCGGAATGAAGGCAGGCCGCCAGGCGGGCGGACGGTTTAGTTGAGTTTTATGATCGTTATTTAAGCTCGCAAAAAGACTGGCGGCGAGAGGGATGGTGGTTACGCTTCAATGGGCCAGCGAGCGACCAGCGCATCGTGTATCGATGCGGAACCATCGATGCTGGTATCGGATTACTGGTGAGTGGCGACGAAGACGGCTGCTGCGGTTGCCCAAAAACGAAGCACTGGTGGTGTAAGAAGCAGCGCACAAGCCGTCCAGTCCAGCAAACCCCCGGGGCAAAAGCAAGTTGAAACAAATTAACCACAAGAAAGCGAGCGAAAACCAACCGCCCGAACCTCTCGAGCTGGAACCAGTGAAATCGAAAACCAGAAGGCTTCCCACGATAAACACACAGGCGCAGTGCAAGGAACGGTTGCGTTTTGCAATGACCAGCCACGAATCGAAAACTCCAGCCCACCCCTTAAAAAAAGAGCACACACGCGCTTGCGTTAACGCGGTGGGCAAAGGGGAAGCAAAGGCACAACAAACAGGACCCCCGGCATAACACGCACCCCGAGCGACCGATTGAACCCGAATCGAACACGCAAAAAATCACGCGAAATCAATTCCACCGGCGTACAATGTTTTAATTTCATTTGGACGAAACAGTGCAAAGAACCATGTTCGAATGCGCCATACCAGCGCGGTTTGCCAATCCGTTACACGAAGGGAATTGAATCATAAACCAGAAACCCGTGCCACTGCCAGACCGGCATGAAGCTATGTTGCGTGTAGCATTGTTTTGCGTCGGTTTCAGCTGTAACTGACTTGTGCGCTGTTCAATCGGACGCTAGAGAAGTCTTTTCATGATTCTAAAATTGAGACATCTTCAATACTACACCTAGATCTTGTGCATATTATTGAAAGCATAAACGGTATCGACTTCTTCTGCGGGAAAATTGTTGGTCAAGACCGCTCTTCGGAGCAAGTAAGTAAGCGACTAACTTTGTTTCTAACTTTCAACCGGTCAACCGATAAATATAACCATCCTTCGTCAAGTTTTCCAAGTGCATCAATGCTTTTGACACATCAAAAAGCAACTTTGGATCGGAAAACGAAAGGAAAAACGAATGAAATCCCACAGGCAGCCGATTGTTATCAGTACCACTCGTTCGCTTCAGTTTAGCGGTTGTTTCTTGGAAGAAAAAAAAACCGCAAAAGAAAATGAAGGTTTTCCACAAATGTCTCTCAAATTTATTTACATTAAAACCAATTCTCGGTCGATTCGAAGAAAATCGCATTCTGGTTTTCCTCGATAACTCGCTGAAACATGACCCAGGGGCACCTGGCGCCAAAGCCCGGGTCCGGGATGTTGTGCAAGTTTACACGCTACACAAATCGTTATCCGCTAAACAAACACAACATTAACCTCTTCTCCGGACAGTTTCGATGGGGTGCGCTCACGGGATTCGCGGTTCACGCGTCAGCACCAGTCAGCGATCGAGAAGGAATGCCCTACTGCAGAGCATACCACCCAGTGGTCCCAGTGTACTAACATAACCAAAATAGGACGAACCGGCATCGCGATCACGTTCTATTTTGAGACGCATCGTCACTGAACCACTTGATCGCCGACCACCAAGTGGGCGTAGGAGAACAAACGGATCGGATCGTGACGATCCTGAGGCTGAGCTACTCGGATCGGACCAAAAAGGAGGACGAGTCCCGGGGTGCGTCAATCGCATTCCCAACGCCCCACTGGGGCGGTGGGTTCATTAAACCATAAACACAACTAGAAGTCGATACCGCGGCGATTCTCGGAAGTCGACCACTTGGCGTGTGCGTGTTTGTATGAACTGTTTCTGTACAACTGGGGAAATCGATTCCGCAGAGTTGGGTGCGAGATGATGATTTTATTAGCTCGCTAAACCCCTGCCCCCAGGGGGGGAGGGCAATGTGGCGAGTGTATGCTAATGCTTTTCGATGCTTTCAAACAAATCCATCGCACGGAGAGTGAGGTGTGGAAAGCATGGCAGGATTTGAGTCCGTTCCATTGAATTCGGAGCACATCAAGACGGTACTAACAGTAGTGCAAATTATTTTGCAGAAATTCCACCCAAAAATCTGGCGCCAAACGCGTTCAACCGTGCAAATTGTAAGCAGATCTGCTCGTTCCATTAATGCGGGAAAAGGGTGTAGTTCAACCGGGCACAGTGGCACATCCAGAACACTGACCGTACCCGGTGATCGATCTTCCATTAGCAGCAGCAGCAAAACCCCAAAGAAATGGATCGATATCGATCCGCTTACCCGTAATGCTCCTCCAATTCTGTACATATTTTTGGGCCCGAAATTATGATGGATTCACTCAGCTCACGGAACATTAGAATGGAGAGGGGCGGAGGGGGGGGGGGGGGGTATTTGTGATTGGCTAGCAGAGGCGCGAATGGGTTTGTGCATGCAAAATAATTAATGCATGCCAGCTGATAATCATATTTCATTCATTAGTTCCGCCGGCGAATCCGGCCACCAGGCGCTGATGCTAATGCAGATGCGTTAGAGTTAAATAAACAAAAAAAAGAACACTATGAATTAGGAGTATGAATTAGTTCGGGCATCATTTATGCAAATGTTCCGCGGTGAGTATACGAGTAAAACATGTGAATACGTTAAGGAAAATTGCGGCCTTGCAGCATTCAAACAATCACCACCGTTTCATAATTCGGTAAATTCCTTTTGCTGTAGACATTTTACCGAAATTATAACGGTTGATTCTCTTTTGAAATGTGTGTCTTTCTCATAGTACAAGTATGTGAAATAAAAACAAGTATGCTTTAAGAAAGCAAGCATAGTGCGACAATGACACTCTTTTGCTTATCATAAGCATTTGTCAATAAAAAAATTGATAATACGCACGACGTGACGTCCTGTTTTACAACAAAAAGACAGGAACTATTTCACATTCCTAATCCATAAAACGATTGAGATAAAACATGCATACAACAGCAAGTGTGCGCAGTTTTCGCTGCAGCTCAGCACCAAAACTTCCTAAGCACATTCGTCGTCGATTGTTTTTCCTGCGATTCACTGCCCTCGCTTAGCGACGCAGCATAACGTGGGCGTGTGCGATGGAGCAGTGAAGCAACCAGAGATCATAAAGATGGAATCATAAATGTTTATACGGGGCGGGGCGAGTCAGACTTGTAAATAGATAAAAATAGTTTGCCACGATTGACCTGGCATGATTACGACCACCACCACTGCTTGTGAGTTGCCGATTCGCTCCTCAACCGCATTTCAGGCTGGGTGCGTGAGCATATTACACTGAGCGAACGCAGCAGTAAGAACACAAACATAGACACCGAGTGCTTGCCACATATAAATTTTTATTTCCTCCAACGTTGTTCCGATGTGCCTTTTCTGGCTCGTTCAATAAATAACTCCACGGACCACGGACCGCACGTAAATTCGCCGAAAACAATCGGCGCAATTGCGCGAAGATGTGGCGCCAGGTTTGGTCCGCGTGTTTCCCCCAAAAAAAAAAAAGATATTTCACTTCTATAGTAGGCTGAAGTAACACGTGGGAGGAAGCGGGGTTGTGTGCACAACAGGCGTGTGCGTGGTTATCGCGATCACGATGCTGAAACGCTGCCAGCATCGATACGACGAGCCCAGGGAGAGAAGCGCAGCGATGACCTAGGACAAGTGCTCTCCAGTATGCCACAAGGAAAACTGCAACCCCTTTTGCTTCAAGCCGACGACGACGGTGACGACGACGATGAGCGCCTTACATCGTCTTATCAGTCGCAGCACCAGCACAAGCAACTGTTCCAGCGACGGCTGGCAAGTGATTGGATTTTTTTCCTCTTTTTCTCCTCTTTTCTGCTCGCTCTCCTTCTTTCTCTCCAGCTGGGGGCTTCCTCGTCACGCCGTCAGCACATCAGAGAAATGTAAACAGTGTCGTGTCATCCGTGTCATGTACGTATCAGCTCCACCGATAATGCTCGGAGCGTGCTCCACAGCACAGTGATGCCGGTGCCCATTCCAGCGACGTGCCATCAACTGGCAACTTGCCGCCCCCCTAGACCCAACCCCAGGGCCCAGGGATTTCAATTTTGAACTCGACTTTTTAGACGCCTCTTTGGGGAGGCGAATTGAAATCCATCCAAACTGAAGCCAACTCCCAAACAAAATCCTCTTTTCACTGGTGCCAGCACGACAAATCATCATTCGCCGTCAGCACAACTTCCGCTCCGCTAACATCGATCTGTCACCAGGCTCAAGATACTAGAGCGACCTGGAGTGAGGCGCTCTTTCGGCATTTTGGGTGCGCTAAATGTTTACAAACATTTCGCGACAGGCACTGGCACTCGTAGAAAAGGGAGAAGCAATAACAAAGAGACAGAGGGGGCAAATCTGTTTCTTTGCCCATTTTTGCAAGCATGCGATCTCTATCTACGTTTTTTTTTTTCAGATAAGATAGTAGTACACGGTACGAGTCTGTTTGTTGGCTGTTGATAACGAAACAAAAGGGTGTGTGCGTGCTTTTTTTGCTCAATGAAGACATTTGGCGAAAGAGAAAGAGTCTTGTTGTGCGAATTCGATTGAAACCAAACGGCAGAGTTTAGTAGTTTAGATCCGCATAAAATATACAAACTTTTCTGCAAATGGCAGCAGGAATCCAAGTCAAAAACGCAAGTTTGAACGTTATATTGGCGGCTCTCACACAGCAAATGACGCACCAGCATGAAGCACTCATACGGCTGTGTGATCCATGAACGAAACGGGAAATTATCATTAGAAGCATAAGCATAAAACCGCAGACACCGCAACCGCACTGCTTGCACCGCTTCCCAGGCGACTGATGACAGCCGGCTTCAGAGCACAGCGATTGCTTAATAAAATGCATCTGTCGGTCGGCTCCCTTTACCCGTCAGACATTCGAGTGGCGATGATTCATCGCCAGCGAAGACACCGAAACCATCCGTCGTCTCTCTTCTCTTTTCCTTCTCCGCTGTTTACTGGCCAGTTGGTTGGCTGGCTGGTTGGTTAAGCAAATAAACAGCGCGACCGATGTGACCGAAGCGACTAAACGAAGCGTATCCATCACCGGAAGTACCGATGAAGAAGGGGTTTCCATGGCTGTTGGATGTTGATGTTGAAGCCTTGCAGTAACACAACACAACAACAACAGCAGCAGCAGCAGCTACGTGGTGAACGAGTTGAAAACTGTCACTCATCACTCTATGGCCGTCGCCGGGCCATAGTTTGCAATTATTGATGAATCCGTCCGGTGTCGGATTTTCGAAGCACCGACCCTTACTTTCGCTGGAAAACTGGAGGGGATTGATATGCGGAAAAAATGGATATGATGACGAGCACACACTCCCCCTTTGGTAAATCGTGGAAAAACTTTCAAATTGATGGTAAAGCGCGCGACAGAACCAAGCGTCCGATGGATGAGAGAAAATTAAATTGATTTTTTAAACAAAATCCATAAAACTTTTTCATTTCCATGTGCTCCAAATGCAAACAGAGGAGGGTTCTCCCAATAAAAAACAAAAAAAACAAACATATGTTCTGTAATAGCATATGTCGAAAACTGGGTTCTGCGCCGCTTTTGATGATGAATTGCACTATAGCCGGCAGCTTTACAAAACATTGAATTGCCTTGAAGAGCGATGAATCACACCCTTAGCATAACCTCATTTAGTCCCCTGGGATTCAGGTGTGCCAATGCTCGATTCAAAGGCTCGAGAGCACAATAATGAACCCAGTCGGCTCAATGAGGCGTCACATGGTTTTGCGTTGATATTATAACAGCAGAACAGAGCATGCCGAAAAGGAAGGGAAAACTACACAACATACGACGGCATTCGGGCCATTCTGGTCTGGTTCTCTTTTCATTTTCCACTGGAACCTCTCTTCTTTTCTCGTCCAGAAAATCATTCAAACAAAACGAACAAAAGTATCTGAGATGGCTTGGTAGCAGCAGCAGATGAGAACACGAGAACCGAGAATCTGCTTCTATAGTTCCCTCTCTTGTCCACACCACGCATGGCCATGCCCAAGCTGATCGAAACACATTCCTACGGTCTCTTGAAAATGCCATAAAATCAATTTTTATTGCTCTATTTCCCGTTCACCTCGGAGACGGAGGCACACCCCGGATGCGTGTGATCACACACAGAGTCCGATCCGGTGGTGTGGCTGTGGCTGGAACGAAGGCCTAGGCCATGCGGGCAAATTCCAAGGTGAGCTGCCCTTTCCACTCGTGGCGCAAAGGCGCATAGTTTTCTCTTTCTCTCTCTCTCTCTCTCTCTCTCTCTTCCTGTGTCTCTGGCTGCTGCTAAACAGAAAAAAAGAATCCCACCAGGAGGTCTCCACCGGTAGGGTCCTTTTGGGTCATCTAAGCACCGGGGACAACCCACCAATTCCAGACCAAAAGACACATAGAGAGACAGACAGGGAGAGAGTACGCGAAATCGTCCCGTTTTCGAGCGTTCCTCGGTCAAAATGCTGTCATTAAAACGGTACAATCGGTGAGTGACTAGAATTTGGGTGGAGAAGACAGTCCCGGGGGGAGATTCGGCTTCAGCAGTAGCGGCGAATGGGAATTCACTTTCTGCTAATCCCGCCAGTGGCGATCCAAATGTCCGATGTTGCCGGAGTGTAGATGGATTGATGGTTTGCTTTCTATCTCCCGTTGCGGCCAAATAAAGTGGTTTTCCGCGATCGATCGCGCACACTATCGGAGTCTGCGACGAACAGATGAATAATAAATAACCTGCACGAAGCCAGTGGCTAATTGCTATGCTGCTTTCAAGACATCTTAATTCTTTGTATAAAGTCCCTCCAGGACCTTCAAAGGAGCAGATCAGCTCGCTGTATCAAAAACAGCGCTAAACAGTCAGTGTGTTAGTTTGCGTTTTGTTGTGAGAAAAGTGGAAAAAAGAATTCAAACACACACTTTATGATAAACCATTGCACAGTTCCTTATCACTCGCTACACAATGCTTTAAAAAAAGGAACAGAACGGATAACCCGGAAAACGAAAACAAACAAATCATGTTGTATTTTCCAATTAACTACGCAACACTTTACATTTCCGATACAGACAAAGACAGCAAGCAAAAGGAAAAAAGAGAGAGAGAGACCGAAAAGACGTGGAAACTAAATAGAGCAAAACGGACCCTTTGAAAGGGATGCCTCTCCCGTCCGTGTGCCTGCGCTTTCGGTCGTCAAGATCTCAAGAGGAGCCTCGACCCAACGAAAAAAGGGCCACATTCCACACCTTCCCGTTCCCGTTCGATCACCGTATCATAAACGCATAAAACGGACAACCGGACGGCCAGGCGAGCGCTCGTGAAAGAAAAGGCTGAGAAAGAACCTGGCCCCGGATCCTTTTCGGTTCCTTCGAAATAATGCTACCTCTTTTATGGCCATTATCTACCGAAAACAAGTGTATTTAAGGGAAACGCATCGAACCGAAACCGGATTCCCAATCAGTGCGTGAAGCATCAGCACACAAATGGTCAACACAAAAGACCCTGGCCAGAGGTGACTTTAGGACCCACTGCACCACCAGGGGTGGGGGGGGGGGGCAGGTATACGTGTGTAAGGACCTCTGTTCGTCTTGATGCCCTAGCGCCCAAGAATAGAAGAAGGCGGAAAAGGACAATCCAGCACCACCACGGGACCTGGGGACCGGATGAAGATCGTCCCGAGCGGGTTCTGGAGATCTGGGTTTGGTTTTTGTGTGCCAGCGCCAGCCAGGGCCTCAAAGAAGGTCACAAAATCGACTTACCAGAGAGGCGGAGGGAGGATGAAAAAAGCCCTGGTAATCAATCGAGGATTATAGAACCGGGGGAGAGAATGGGAAAATGAACCCAAAAAAAAAAAGAATGAAAAAGGAAAACTTTTGCGACATTCACAGCGCCCTCTCTATCATCGGACCCACCCCTAGATGCTGCTGGTTTATGCTGTGTTAAGGGGCGACAACTTCATTCGCTGGAAAGATGTTCGCTTTTTTGGATTCTGGGCTGATGCCGCTCTCAAAAGCTTGCAGGAGCCGCGGCCGGATGTTTTTTTTTCTTGTCCTATCCATTTTCAATCAATATCGGATTGATTCCCGGAGCCTTGGATGGATGTATGGGCTTAGGATTTGCACTTTTGCTGGCGTTCGGCGTTCTTTTCTATGCTGAAGATTAAGGCCGAGCCGTGATTAGAATTTGGAATCCAAAGTCGACCACTCTCCGGTCGCTGTTCGCGCTTTCCATTTATTAAAAAAATGTACACATATTTATGAAACACCTCCGGGGACTTCCGGTCACATTTCTGAGCGCTACGGCTTCGTGAGTGCAAAACCATCCATTCATCAATCTACAATGTGAGCAACGGGGACGGGGACATTCTCTAGGAAAAGGTAGGTGCTGACTATTACAACCTTTGCGTCGAGATATGCGAGGACGGATCGATCCGATCCGAGGGCGATAAACTACAATCATAAGCCAAGTCGAGTCGTTCGTGGTAAGATTACCGCGGGGTCCGCGAACAACCCCTGATCACTCTTAAGCACTCTTCGCCGGGCACCCTAAAAATGCGAATCCCTTAGCGCACGCACTTTTGTCACTATCTTATCACGACCGCGCGTTCAAGACTGGTTCCGGGAACCGTCACTTTTGCAATCCTCCATCGGAGCAAAGTCTGATCGAGAGGTGGCGATAAAAACAGAGATCCTAAACGCTAGCAAACAAGCAACGCTATGCGAAAGGCAACATAAAACTCGCAAAGTGAAGTGACTCAAAGGCATCGTTTTGCCATCTTCCCGTACCAAAATCCAGGTCAACGCGCAGGTCAACAGCAGCCATCGACCGGAGCGGTAATAATAAATTAATAAATATGGCAAACAACCGCACCACCAGACAGTAATGTGTATTTCCCGTGGGGGATTCATCTACCAGCAGGAATCATTCCGTTCTCTCTCGCGCTTTAGCTATCGCTATCGCCTCCCTTAATCTGACTTCTTATCGACGGGTTCGAGTGGCGTGCAAAGTGGAGCCGCGGTGGTTTGTTGAGTTGCGGCGCTGCTTGTGGCACAGTATAAAAAAGACCAAAGGCTAGCGATGTGCGAAAGTGAAAACATGATCGATCGATGGTGGCCACCATCGCGATGATCAATCTAACCACCACCTGCAAAAGAACGCCACGCCGGGGAAGCGGATTTTCAACGAAACGTAACACAATGGAGTATGGCCGAGAGGACAGAGAAAAAGATCCCAAGAATTAGTGGCACCACGGTTGTCCCTTTTTTTATGAACCTTAATCATCATCGATGGCGGCAACACGCAACCCCCGGGGAAAGGAAGGGAGGCGACACTCAATTTCGTTCCGTGACGCAGAAATCAGTGTCACGCGATCGATCAAAATGTGCAAATTCGACACATTTTCAATCATCGTCGTGATCAATAATAATGTTTGCTAACCACCGCCACCAACACAAGGGAGGGGTGGCAGTTTGTTGTTGTGTCCTCTCGCGTGCCCGCCGTTAGCATGCGATCGGTGAGCTATGCGGTTCCAATGCAGATACAACACCAGACGCCAGGAAATTGGGTTCGATGGTTGTTCTTATTTTTTTGGAGGGATCGAAGAAATGTAATTAAACTCAAACTTCTTTGAAGGAACATTTCATTCCAAAAAGCAAATCACTGTCCTGAGGTCCCCTTGCTGCTGCTGCTGCCACGTGGCCATGCCGTGCAAGGACATTGAAAAGTGGCATTCTTCAAAAGGAGAGCATCGTGCCACGTGCACTTGGGAAGAAAGCATGACTCATAGGTCCTTTTTGTGTTCTCCTTTTCCCCTTTTTTTTTTTTGCAAAACTCCGTCCTCCTCGTGGGAGGGTGAGAGCACTTTTTCTTGCCGTTTGAGGGGTGCGCCTTGAGTTGGACGGAGAAAAGGGAAAAGTTCTTCCTGCCTGAAGTATTTCAGGGACTGCCACCATCGTTCTCGCCATCGTCGTCGTCGCCTGCTCCGTTACACATTATACAATGCGGCACGGCCAGCAGCATTGAAGTAGCCTCCCCCCGGTCGATTGGTCTGTCCAAGTACCGGAACGGAGGCAAGCGAAAAGGTGAAAAGGAAGCATAAGAATGAGGCCTCCTCACTCCCCTCTCAGTGAACGTGGGAAGTGGAAGTGAAAGAAGAAGAAATTATGAAATACACTCGACCGCCTGGCCGCCCAGCATGAGGCCGCAGCGTGCTCCGACCAAGACTCACTTGACTCCCGGACCCCCCATCTTCCCCATTCCTCTTACCTTGGCCTGTCACGCTGACTGTTACATTGATGGAGGAGAAAAAGTTGTTGAATCGCTCGCAGGACATCGTGGAGCTGCGTGCGGTGAGGTCACGTCCAGCACCGGTTCCGGGCGTTCCCGTATCCCGTGCCGCACGAGGATTGCGGCCGAGCGCCACCGTGGTCCCACCGTCGACCACGGTCAGCAGGGCGAGCAGCGCCAGGACGAACCATCGGCAGGACCGGGACCGGCGGCATCGTAGTAATCCATTCGCCATGTTTTCGCGCACGCTTTCTTTTCGCTTCTCTTGGGGACAGGATCTATTCAACAAACACGACAGCACACACTCGCACGCACAAAGAGCACGGACTTGCTGCCAACACTGCGTGCGTTGGTAGTGCACTTTTTCTTTCACTTTTCTTTTTCTTTTCTACACCCCCCTTTGCTCCAACAGGGACACACTTGAAACACTTTAGCGCGGACAATTTTGTAACAAACAAGAGCACTACTGCTGGGACGATTACACTACTACTAGGTTGGTCGGTCGGTTGTTGTGGCACACTACTGCCTACACTTACCTACTACGCACTCACGCTTCAACGCGAACGAGACGAACGGGAATCATTGAGTAAAATTACCTCCCAGCAACAACACACTACACTCGACGAGGACACTCGTCGTCGTCGTCGTCGTCGTTGTTTGGCACATTCGTTTACAACAACGAGGGAGAGATTCGTGCAAAACACTAGCCACACTGCACTACTAGTTAGCACACTAAGCTCACTGCCATACAACACTCTGAACACAGACACACGAGAGACTGTCTCCGCTAAAACGGAAAAACAAACAACGAGAAATAAGCAAACTCTTCAAAAGATGATTCGCTGCTTGCTTCGATGACCACCGTTTGAAGGTAACGTTTGAAAAGATCGCACTCCGGCACATCGAAGCAGCGCGTGCTTTTGCACAAACCACGCACACACAGTCTGGTAGTGTCTATAGTGCATCAGCTGATGGATGCTGGTACGGAGAGCCCTATCGCGTGCATAGGCGCCGGTTCTCCACGGTAACGGTGCACCGAGGTTATCAGCCGGGCCCGCCTGCTAGATTCTTTGTTTACTCGCCAGATCGTCGTCAACAACCAGCCGTTGCTCAAGATTATTGCAAAACCGTACAGAGAAGATACTTGATCCTATTCTAACACACAACGTAGGCGGAAAAGAAGCAGCAGGAGACAGAATACCTAAAATGACGTGTTGTTGGTTCGAGGGCAAGTTATTGTTTTCGAGGACCCGACCACCCGAGTGTTTGTTCGGCCAACCCTTTTCTTTCGATCTCTCGCTCTCTCTTTCTCTGTTTCTCTCACTCATGCGTTCTCTCTCACTCTTTGGCGGAGTAAGGTTGGCCGTGAAGGAGGCTGCGAGGGAGATATCGCGAGCCAGCCAGCAGATGACGTATCATTAGCCGGAGGTTGCACACAGATGATCACGGGGGAGGACACAGGAGAGAAAGAGAGAGAGAGAAAGGGTATCTCTGGCCCGCGAAGAACCCGTCAGACAGCCCGGCACACACGCACGCGGCGGAGCGGTCCGGTTCGCGAATTTTTTCATTGCTCTCTTGGATCTTGGATCTTCTCTCGCGGAACCGTGCTGGCGCTGTTTCGTTCGCTCGCACACCGTTCCCGGTCTAGCCCTCTCTCTGGCTCACTCGTTGCAGTCTCGCGAACTTTTGTTTGTGTCCCTGGTGCATGCGTGTGTGGGCGCTGTCAACGCTGGCGCTGGCGAGTTTTTGATTTCGGTACGAAACGCACTTGATTCACGCGGCCAATCCGCCGTTAAATCATTAACACACACCATCAAGCAGGATTTTGGGACACTTTGCACACCTTAGCCGCGAAAGGAATTTGCGATTGCGATTGTGCTTAATCCAATTCAGAAGACACTTATCCTTTCGTGAAAAAAGGAACACGACACTCACCTCACAGGAGGGTTACAGGACGGGTTTTTGGAACAGCTTAGAACGATAAACCATCGGCGAATGGGCACGGATTAATAAGGACCGAAAGCGCGACCGCGAACTCTACGACAAATCAAAATCACGTGCGCGTTAAGAAGTGTCCGATGGAGCAGTGTGGTCACCCAACCGATCACCAGCAGCGAATATGAACACCATGCAGCCGGGACCGTTACGCACCTTCAAATTGTCGCGGAATCGCGTTCCGGGCAGAACACGGCAATCACGCACGAGCACGACGAGAAACACGTCCGCGTCCGCCGAGAGCTGAGAGATTTTTTTTGAAAAATTTAGTTTAGACCGCTTTTCTGTGGGTTTTGATCGGGGAGAGCGAGGGCGAGAGAGGTTCTTTGAGAATTAAGTGAGAGATTTCGTACAAACAGAGAAGAAAATTCCGAGAGAATCCACGATGAGTCTGTTTCGCTCGCACACTCGAGAGCGAGACGGGAAAACTGCTCGATGTTAGGTAAAAACTCGAAGACAGTGGTGTTTAAAAACTAAATTACAAAAACCCAATGGAGGAGTTAAAATATTGTTTACATCTTTTCGTAAAGACTGTCCTCTTCAAGAGTACTCCGTGAAAGTTTCCATTCAAACGCAGTTAAACTGGCAAAGATATAGATTTTATAAAAATTCGGTCGCTCAAATGACGAAGTGGAGAGCCTCTGCTATAGACCCATGAATCTCATCGTAGGCCTTTATTTAGAATATAGATTTGGTAAATTATGGGAATCCCATCACCGGAAGCTTTCGTCGAGTCTAGCAACCGTTGAATCGTAAAATGCATCATTTTAGGTTGAAGTTTTCAACAAATCATCCCCAAAATACGAACAAATATGCTTGAAAGGATGCAGTTTATTAATGCATTTGCAGAAAAAAATATAGGCAGATAGTTAATAAACCGTCAAATCGTTTTTTGGTTCGAATCAAAAGACTTGCGCCTTAAGACTAAAGCGACGAACCCGTCATAGCGGTTTGATCATAGTACGAACTTCAAAAATCTGCCAAAAATCGAAAAATTGGAAATTTTACAAATACTCTCCGGAACTACCTAGATAAACTTATAATCTTTCAAACGAATATCGATTTGTATTTTTCTGATGACCCGTCACGCAGCTACGATGGGCACCAGAAAAAGTATCTTTTCGAAGACACGACTGCCTAAATTTGATGGCATGGATTAATTTTTCAATGAATGTTGCTCAAACTCAAAACAATTCCAAATATTCTTCAAAAGTTGTAGATTATTATGTCGTTTACTTGGAAAAATACAGTTGAATGGTTACGTCACAAAAAATCGTTAAAAACGGGCCTTTTTTTGGCCCGAAAATACCGAAGTCCTCCCTTAATGTGAAACTTTCACGGAGTACTCTTGAAAAGGACAGTCTTTACGAAAAGATGTAAACAATATTTTAACTCCTCCATTGGGTTTTTGTAATTTAGTTTTTAAACACCACTGTCTTCGAGTTTTTACCTAACATCGAGCAGTTTTCCCGTCTCGCTCTCGAGTGTGCGAGCGAAACAGACTCATCGTGGATTCTCTCGGAATTTTCTTCTCTGTTTGTACGAAATCTCTCACTTAATTCTCAAAGAACCTCTCTCGCCCTCGCTCTCCCCGATCAAAACCCACAGAAAAGCGGTCTAAACTAAATTTTTCAAAAAAAATCTCTCAGCTCTCGGCGGACGCGGACGTGTTTCTCGTCGTGCTCGTGCGTGATTGCCGTGTTCTGCCCGGAACGCGATTCCGCGACAATTTGAAGGTGCGTAACGGTCCCGGCTGCATGGTGTTCATATTCGCTGCTGGTGATCGGTTGGGTGACCACACTGCTCCATCGGACACTTCTTAACGCGCACGTGATTTTGATTTGTCGTAGAGTTCGCGGTCGCGCTTTCGGTCCTTATTAATCCGTGCCCATTCGCCGATGGTTTATCGTTCTAAGCTGTTCCAAAAACCCGTCCTGTAACCCTCCTGTGAGGTGAGTGTCGTGTTCCTTTTTTCACGAAAGGATAAGTGTCTTCCTTTCGTGCAAAAAGCAACACGACACTTACCTGAAAAAGTGATGCTTTTTGCGATTTTCCAAATAAAAACGAGATTTACATAATTGTAAGAACTATTCTTTCCATCGGGGTGATTTTTGTCTTCATTGTTCAACCTTTTGGGTCCTTCAAGGCTACTTTTTGTTCCCCTCATCAGAAACGAAGGCTACCCGTGGTTGCTTGGGAAGCGCATCACCGGTTCCTTGACGCAGCTGCAAAAGTTATATTTAATTTATTCATGCTGTAAAGTAACTAACAATACACTGAAGAATCTTCATCATCTGCAGACGCTAAAAGAGCTGGCTTCATAGGGGCGCTATTCGGTGACTCTGGTTTTCTTGACATGAACGCTCCGATGTCTCCTTTGCGATTGCGATTGAAAAATAACGATTGTGATCGTAATCATCCTCACGGACTGCAGGATATGTTTCCTAATTTGAAGGATCTTGAGATTACAACTACTGACCCTCCACGCAGATCAGGGTCAAATCCGTAGTTAAACTTTCCGCTGTTTTTTTTAGCTCCGGACTGTAAAACGCCACATGTGCCATATAAAACGACAAGGCTAACAATGTAGAAAAACGTTCAATCGAGGTTAAGAAAGTAAATGAAACTGTTGTCCCACGCAGTTAGCATAGCCGTTGAAGGCAATAAAAGTATGATATTGAAAGAACGACTCCTTTTTTGTATCACTCAGGAGAAGATTCATTTTTACGTACTCTTGTACCATTTCAAAATCTGTTTTCATTCAAAGGAGTTCTTTAAACCATGAATCGAGAAAGAAAGAAAATGATATCCTATGGCAGCACTTAGCACGTGAGCGGACTTTTCCACGTTTCTGCATGCATCGCATCGCAACTAACGGCGAATTCAAATTCTACGAAAACATCAAGCAAGTGATTTCACGTATTAATCAGTCAAGCAAATTTGACACTTCGAATGTTTACCAAAAAAACCGGCAAAATGAAAACACAGGAACCGTGAACAAAATTCTTGAAATAATCGTTCACAAAGATGCGTTTTGTGGAAGTTTTTCAGACATGCTGGTTGACGACACTGTTCGGGGCACTGCTGTTCATTAATGGGTCGGTTTTTCTCGTTTGGAATGAGGTAAGTCGCTTCCGAAGGCTATCATACCAGTGCGATTAGCGTTCATCATGCGTTTTCCCCAGGGCCGGGCGATCAGGATCCTGCTCTCGTTGGATGAGGCTCTGTCGGACGCGTTCACCGTGCGGGCGGATAGTCCATACGAGAAACAATATGAAGGGCGGCTCGTTCATCTTAATGGACCGATGATAACGGGAGAACCTTTGACCGAACCCGATTACAACATTCAGGTGCAGGCGGTGAAGCTGAAACGCCGGGTCCAGATGTACCAATGGGTCGAGGAGACAGTGTAAGATACCCCAGTAGAGCTTCCAATTGAGGAATTTAACCAAAGCATCTCTGCCATTTTCCAGGGAAAACCGATTTGGTGAAACAGTAGCCACGGTGGAAACGGACGAAAGGTCCTATTTCTATAATCGCGAATGGCGTGACGAGTTGGTCGATTCTAGGAGCTTCTATATCCGTCACGGGCACCACAACCCTACAGCCTTTCCGCTGGACTCGACGGTGCACACATCGGAGCACGTTTACATCGGTCCGTACGAGCTCGGGGATTCGGCCAAGAATCGTTTCCAGAACTTCCAAGAGGTCACTTCCGACACTCGTCCCGAAGATCCGTCCGTTAAGCTGCACTCCGGACTGTACTATCACTCCAACGACATATGGAACCCGGAGGTTGGCGATATTCGAATACAGTTTGCCTACGCCGGGCTGGAAGGATCGTACGTGACGGTGGTGGGCAAGCTGGAGCAGGGGAAGATTGTGCCATACGAATCGACACATTCGCGCAAAGTGCTGCTGCTTGAGCTGGGCGAACACAATCTGCACGAGATTTTCCGCATGGAGCATCACCAGCAGCGTCTGGTGACCTGGGGTGTTCGATTCGCCGGGTGGGTGATGCTGTTCTTCGCCGCTACCTGCTGTACCACCATCATGGAGCATTTGGTTCGCCAGCACAGGCTGCTGCGGATTTTCTGCCCGGATGCAACGTTCAACTTTCACCGCAACGCTACTTTCTCGTTTTCGGTGGCACTGGTGATTGTATCCATCGCCTGGATTGCCCATCGGCCCTGGTTGGGAGGTGGCCTGCTGGTTGCCGCGATGTCACCGTTCCTCTACTGTGCCCGCGGTATGATGGGAAACTATCAGCGAGTTGACTGAATCTGGGCGAGATTCTCATTTCATTTGTTTAAGATTATTTATTGACCATGCGTTTTCACGTCGTTTCATACGTTTTGTAGTACACCGAATAAAGAGATTTGAAAGTAAAACCGTAAATGATGCCGTTGATGTTCTTCTACACAGTTCCTATGTCCTTAACTTCTAATTGGCAAGTAACCTTTAAAAAGTGGTCGGTAGCGGGTTTTGAACTCCTCAAAATGCTCATTTTTCCGGCTATAGAGCATATTTTGTAAAATAAAACAAATTCAAGAATATCGAAAGAAACGCTTCAATTTGAGAGAAACGCTTCAAGCGAACGGTTGTGTGACGCGTGGTTCCCTGGGCAACGCCTGTCAACGGCCGTCTTTTTCAAAAAACTCGTTTCGCAGCCACCGAATTCAGTGCGTCGCGCAGGAAGCTGCTTATTTTTTTCGCTACCCGTTCCGTCGCGCATAAGTTGAGCCTCTCGCGTCTCGTTGTTTTTTGCTGCCTGAAAACGGTCCGGTCGCAGGTAAGCCTAAAATACGGTCGATTGTAGGGGTGAAAAGGTGAACGTTGCGAAAAGTAGTTCCGCAAAGCCGAAAAATGCTCGTGGTGTGTAAACAAGGGGGTGAAAGGGGGTAGCGGAGCGTCGGTCTGAAAGTGGTGGCAAAAACCGTTTAATTAGAACCTCCAACAACTACGGCTACGGATCGTCACATCGTAGCAACCTTGTCGATTGATTTACTTGCGCTGATTTGCTAAACAGCGAGTTTTATCTCGCAAAGTCTCAGCTTCCTCGCGTCGCCCAAGCCTCGGAAATCGTGTTTGTGAATGTGTATGTGCGTGCGTGCGTGCGGTGTGTGTGCGCGTCGCAGATTTTAAGCAAAACGAAACGGAACGCCGTACCGAAGATTGGAATGTATTTCCATCGAAATGGAGTTCTAAACCACATTAAATATCAACCGTGATTGTGGTTACTTGATAGCGAGTGCGAGCAAAGTACGAGCGGTGAAGGAAGGTCAACGCAAAGAAGGAGTTTGTTCGTTTCGCTTATCGATCCTCAAGTGCTTAGTGAACGTTCAAGTTCAAGCTCAGGTCACCCAGAAGGCTCGTCTTTTTTTGGGGACATTCTTTAATTCGCGTCGCGGCGGTTGTGTGTGCTTGTGTGTCCCGTTTGTGTGTTCAGTGTCGTGACCTCCGGTTTTTGTTGATACGCGCCGCCAATCGAGGCGAATCGTGAAGAAGCAGAAGAAAAAGTGTAACGGTAGACGACATTCCACCAGAAAAGAAAGAGGCAAAACAAGTGATCCAAGTGCGCGATGAAGGAGTCATTGTCGCTACACGACAGGAAGAAGATCGCCGGCAACGGGCTACGGCCGGCCGACGAGGAGCAGGAGGAAGTGGTGTCGGCGGCTGCTGCGGCCATGACCGATAAGAAATTGATTTCGATTACGACCAGTGCCCCGAATACTCACTCCGTGGCGAAGAATCCGCTACAACCAATCGAAAATACGGCAACAAACATGGATCCATCGGCAGCGGTGGCGACGACGGTGGTGGCTGCAGGACTTCCCCCCGCACCACCACCACCACCAGCAGCAGCAACGAACACATCAGAAGGTAAGTGAAGAGAGAAGAAAGTTCTTCGGAAATAAATCCTGATAAGAAGAAGGATTACTCCCTCACAGCAGCATAAACGGCGAGGGTCCTGGGATGGAATAGCGGGATGAACGCGGAAGGGTAGGAGCGGTGAGGTGTGGTGCGCAGCATGATTTGAGCCAAGATCCCCGGGAGCAGTCAAGTCAAGCAGTAAATTACGTTATGCGGTAAAGCAAAGCAAAACTTCTCAATCCAAGAGTAGCCCGGTCCGGGAAAACTTCTCACGCACGCGACACGACTCCTTGGGAGGTGGTGGTAGGGTGGTGAGGGACGCGAGTAGCCAAATAAAAAAGTAATCGAAGAAGGCGCTGCTCCTCCGCGTCCATGATCGCGCACACCTTTACCGTTGTTCTCTCCATCTCGCTTTTCTTTTCTCGCTCTCTTTTTATGCTGCAAGTGCTTACCTTGGTCGTCGTGACGATGATCATGATCATCATCATCATCTGCTTTTCGCGTGCGTGTTTGCGATGCGACGACAAACCTCGAACGGCAAAGAGAGAGAAAGAGATAGAGCGAGGGCCTTGGGATGGAAAAAGGAAAAGGAAACACCGATAGGCCGTTTGCTTCTCGGACGCATCTTCCTCCGCCGTACCTGCGTCGTTGCTATGTTGAGTCATCGAAAGAGGAGGTCATCCCTCACCTGGCGGTGTTCAAAAACTTGACGAAGAACACTTTTCGGTCGACGGGTTTTTAACGAGACGCACATGATGCTCGCACACACAGATGCTTTGCGTGTGTGCTTGTGTGTGCTCCTTGATGCTCTCGGTACTTCTCTCTGTGTCCCCGTTCTTCGCACGGTATCTCTTCTGTTCCCTGTTTTGGCTTCCTGATCCTTCTTGGCCCACTTGGCCGGACCGTTCTCTCGCGAGGTTTCCTTTTTCTGGGTTTTTATGTTGCTCACCCAGGGGCTCATCGCACCACTTGTCTTCTCTGGCTTCGATCTTCTCTGGCCCCGTGGAGTGATCCTGGAATACAGTATTCGTTTCGAATGTAATATTAAGTTACCCCCGGTGAGGTGGTGGTTTGGGTAATTTATTTAAAAAAATTTCACTACAAACTGCAGTCCATCATGTCTCTGACCTTGTATGGAGGAGAGTTGGATGTGGAACTCCAGAACGCATCGTTTTAATAGGCGGGTAAATGCGTAAATGCGTGGCCTAAAAGCCGTGTGTTAAATCGTCTGGAAATATTACTCTCCAGTGAGGCAATGGAAAAGCGAAAACGGCTGGCTGCTTGCTGGTGGGCGGGAAATTTTGTTTATTGTCATTTGTCCGTGCCCGTACACACGCGGTTTGCCAGACACATCGGCTTTTTTTTCACCACACAGAGGCCGTGTATCTTAAGACAACGACGGCATCATCATCATCATCCACGAGACAACGTGGTGGGGGACGTCGGAGCGCCGGACTGTTGACGTCATTAAGCGCGATAATTTCGTTTCTTCTGTCCGGGTTCTGCCTTTCTTCAATGTGCGGCCCTGCCCTGTAGTGGAGGTTAGTGCGCTGGTCACACGCAAGTAATCAACCGCCAATACATTCCAAATATCGAACGCAACCACCGATCGGGCAGAGGCCTGTGACGGTGCCATCATTGGGATGACGCGTTTTTGCGTGAGATGAAGTCATGTCACGGTCCCACGAGTGCCAGGTGTTTGCATAGCGCCGCGGAGCGAGTTTTTGCTCCTTTTTCTTTCGAGGAAGTCATTTTGACGCCATCTGTTTCTAATTTTCTGATGTTTGGCTGTTATGTTCTGTAGCGTTTTGTCCGCCGCTCATCAATTCTTTAAGCAAATTTGCGCATTTCTTCATTACTTTGGCCGCGTGTGTTATTGGGTTTTAATAGCAATTTATGTATCGTTTATAGCCATGATTTATTGTTCAGAATGTTCTGTAATGTATTTTTTGTTAAATAATGTGTCAACAAGAAATAAGTCAGTACATGTTCCTTTTCCGACAAGCCCAGACAATCTGAGAGGCATGAAGGACCTAAGCTTTGGGGCTAAGAATTCTTCAAATATATTTATGTTTCGATATGGGTTTTATTTTCGATACAACAGCGAGTACCTTTGGTACCCTTGTCTGGGTTGTGGGTGCAACCCCTTTTCCGAAGCCGTTGATACATTTTAATGGCTCCTAATCGTCGGTTCAATGTCGCGAATTTTGGTCTTAAATGTTCATAAACGCTGATTTTTAATTAGTTCTTTATCTCATGTAGAGGAAATTTGTAGTGAGCCCAAGGCGCATGTAATCTGTTCAGATCTTTCACCTTAAACCAACATTTTTCACTAGTCCAAGCCATACTCAACATTTGATCGTTGATGAAGATCTGTTTGAATGGCAAATGTACCTAGAAACAGCAAAAAATAAACCTAGAAACAGAGTTTATGTGGGCGAATAAGAGTCAGACATTTGCAATTCAACTAACCTTGAACTTTATACCTATCAGCTGCATATTTTTTTTAGATGGACACTTAATATTTCTCCGTAAATTTAAAACTCTAATGTACCAAGACAATGGATACGGTGCTCGCCTCCGACAGACGAGTCGGTAGTCCGAGAACCGTTCTTCGTCTTCATTGGAAAATGCAAATCCTGCTCCCCAGTGTTATGGCCACAGTGTCACACCACAGCCACTGAATCGTAGCCAACGTGGAACAATATTCGATTTGAAGATTGGAAGCCGCTAAGAAGGGAACGACGTCATAACATTCCATTTTCTCACTCCCACAATGCCCGGTCTCTGGCAAATCATTAAGGTGCTTATTCTGTAACTTTCGATTACGATGGCCTCAGGCGTTCGATGATTCATGCGAATTTCGAAACGTTTCGAAAACAATAAACAATTCAAAATGACAGTTTGAAGTAAAAAAACTGTTAATTAACTTGTTTTTTTCGGTATAAGAACGACTTAACCTTTGTAATAATAGTATACGATTAGCAGAAAGAAATTATTGAAGCACAATCAGGACGCTATAACTGTTTTTCAGATGCTCGATGCTCGATGTAAACAGAACGCCAGCTGTCGACCACAAAAATGCACTCGACATGCAGGCGATCGTGAACATCAAATGAACACAAAATGAACCAAATGAATCGAACGCCTGAGGCCATCGTAATCGAAAGTTACAGAATAAGCACCTAAATCCCATTTAAAGCCCTTTCCAGACGTCTGAGCTTCACGTCTCGCGGGGGTTACCAGATCGATATCGGGGGGAACTACAATGGTGTCTTATCCCGACGCGCTTTCCAGCGCTAATAATGGAGGCGACGATTCGCGAAATTGTATTTCCATCCAAGGTACTGTTGCGCTCTCAACAATGTTTTGGGAGTTGTGATGCTGGTGGTGGGGGGGAGTGTTCGGTGCGCATTTGGGTTTGTGAATGAAACGAAAACGTCGATATGGCGATGACTCGTGTGCCGTACCTTCACCTTTTCCTCGCTGGCCATTCCCCGGACAGATGGCAGGTGACAGATGGAGTGAGTGGTCGGTGCGGTGCGTCGGCAGCAAATCCGTTGACAAGGACACGTCCATCGTTTCGCTCGTCTGCTGCCACCTTTGGTCCTCTAAACGCCACACAACGGACGGTGCCACCGAACTACTAAAAACCCACGGCATTATGGCGGGGGAGTTTGGTTGCTTTATGCGAACCGTGGCGTTATGCGAATGAGTAATGCGGCGACCACCGACGCCCTTTTGCCATGCCATGCCAGCCATGCCACGTCAGGTTCGATGGTCGATGTCACCGAACCGATTTGCGTTCGTTGCTGCGCTGTCAAGCACCATTTGGAGCACCAGGGAGCACCTTCACCAAAGAATGATGTTTTCGTTTTTTTGTTTTCGCGGTTTTCGCGGGATTTTACGCGGAGATGCGATGCTGTTTCTCGTGCGCATTCGTTGTATTTTGCTTCGGTGCAAGGGAAAATACAGACGGGTGCACGCAGTTTCCATTTTCTAGCTGATGACAAACCATCACCCTCTTCCTCCTTCCAACTGTTTTCCACAACCTGCCAAGTGCCGGTGCGACTGCTAAGCAGATGTTAATGAGGGAAATAACTTTTAAAACATCACCTTGTCGTACCGGGAGAGGGTGGTGGGTGTTTGCCATCACCCGCCAGCAGCCGCCTTCCCTCCGCCAGATAAGCCAGGTGGTGGTTTTGTTGCTTCCGGCGCGAAAAGACAAAAGGGAGGAAAGGGGGTTAAAGGGACCCGGGAAGGGGTTTAATCTGCCACCCCGTTTCGTGTCGGGGATCCCGGGTGACGATAAATGGAAAGCAGAATGATAAAATGGTGCTGCGAGTAGCAACAACAACGTAGTAGCTAGGCTGGGTGGGACCGCAGGCGATCAAAGGGGCTAAAGGAGGGGATTCGGGGTCTGGACTAAATGAAACATTGCGGGGGATAAGAAGCTGGTCAAATGGTCATCAGAGCTGGTGGGTACGAGATGAACCGAACACCAAAACAAAAAAAAGCAACAAAACAAAATAAAGAAGGAAGAAAAAAAGGAAAACCGGGGAAAACCGGGAAAAAGGTTGGTGCCGCACCGGGCACACATTTGTTGTTAAGTGTTAACAATTTAAAAGCCACGTCCCAAGGTGGTACAGAGAGGGCGGGCGGGGGAGAGGGATTTCTTCCAAGCAATTTTCACCCATTAGGACCTCATCGTACCTTGATGGCATTAGGATGTCGGCTGGCTGGATTGGCTTGGTTGCTGCCGCCGTCGACGAGGAAGTCACGTACCGGTCGGCGCGCCCCTTAGAGGCACTGTGGAGGAGGAAGAGAGCATTCTATCCCGCTTTCTTTCGTTGGGAACAATTTTTTGGAAGGAAAAAATTCTCCGGAAAAACTTTTTAAACTTCTTGGTGGCGTGGTGGTGGTGGTGGTGGTGATGAGCGGAAAGAAACCCTTCCCTCCTGCTAGGACTGGATTCGCGGGCACGCGGACTTTTGAAATGAAAGGCAAGCTTCCCGGGAAACCGGAGCATCACAGAAACCCCCGGATGATGGACGCGAGATGAAAGTCGCAGTAGTGAGCAGGAGAGAAAGGACGGAACGAGGGGTGCGGTCAACGGGAATGACAGCCACCTTTTTGGGCCGCGGTGGCTGGTGCTACTCAGCCCAACATCACCACCACCAGGGACTCTGTGTTTTTCCAGCGCCAAGGATCCAGCAGGTAGCAGCAGCAGTTCGTAAGCATCATCCTTTTTGGCGTCTCACCTCGCAAGACACTTAAAATCCCTTTTTCGTTTTAGGAGATGAGAAGGAGAAGGTTGAAACCCGAAGGAAGCTGCTAATTTGACGGATATGCTTTCCGACCGACCTCAGCGTCGTCATCGTCGTCGTTGACTTGGTCGCACCTTGAATGCCCTGGGATCACTCAACGAGCTCAACGAGACGGTGTAGCACATTGCCCGTGCAGCACCTAATTGATTAATTAGGATGCAAGCAGCCAGGAGCGTGGGGCGCAGGATCATAAGGAGCACCAGGAAGTCACGACGATGACGTCGTGAGCGAATTATAAAATGTCATTAGAAGACGCGACAAACTGTGGTGTGCTCGTGTTCCGTTGACGATGACGCCAGACCAGGGGCCGGAGGGGCCAGTACGTGCTGTCATCGCAAACCACCGCTATCGCCGGTGCCTCTTCTTATTGGCCACATTGTGTCCTATGTTGCCACCATGTGTGCATAAGGCACCAAGAAGCCTGCTCGCATTGTGTGCGGTGTTTCCTGATGGACTCCCGGGGTGCTTGTGCTGTTCCTCGTGCTGATGACGTGCTTGTGCGCTTAAACTCTCCGCCACTGGTCGCCGAACAAACACGCACACATAGTGTGCCCATTTTGTGCCAAACTTTCACTTTATCCCGCGGCCATTGCGTCCACAAGCGGTGGTTGGGTTCGGCCAACTAACTTTGCCAGGAGTTGTGTGGCCGACAAACGTCACTACCGGCCCCCAGGATGCACCGTGGCTGCTGTGGATGTCCTCTAAAAGTTTGGCGACTAGAATCTGCCTCCAAGGCTACATTGCTGCTGCTGCTCGTGACGGTGTTAGTAGTGTCCATTGTCACCATTACACAACGCGCGAGGCACACAGAGAGTGCGTCAGAATGCTGTACTTCCTGTCATACTTTCGCCCGGAAAAGGGATAGCGTTGGTGGGCGGAAATTCGGGAAATTGTTTGCACTAACCCCCGGCCACCATTTGACCATCGTGGTTCTCTCTCTCCCACATAATAGGCTCATCCTGAATGGGAACCTCGGATCATCGTCGTCCGGCTGCTGTAAACACACAAAGTAGAGAGCCACCTCCATTGGCCATACCGGCGATGGTGGCCAACTATTCTACACCCATCGCTGTGTGTGTCTATGTGTTTGGTCGAAGTGTATTGAAAGTATTGCTGGGCGGCTGCTCTGGCTATGCAACGGATCACGGATCGAGATCGAGATTTTGTGCTAAATCGTGTGCTGCTCACACTGTGTGATGGCCCGGATACCATGCAGTAGCATGTGGTGGTGCTGCTGCAGGGTACGGTAGTGTAGGAGGAGGGCAATTGAAATCAAAACTTTTGCGTCCAACCCACTATGGTCGGCCATCCCATCAAAACAGGAAGGAGGAAGGTTCCACGGTGGAGAAGTGGACACCACCCCAGGCGTTCCACATGCTGCTCCTATACCCTTCTTGCTGACTGCCTGTCCGTCCGGTGCTTTGGTTGTAACGGTTGGAAAAATCAACATGGAAAACGCAGCGCGAGGAACACGAGGAGAGACATGGGGCGCATAGCTAGAAGGCCTGGTTGCGTCCAACATCTGCTGCCTGCAAGGCTACTTTGCTGTTGACTTTCATTGGCTGAACGCTTGGCACCGGTGGTACGACTGGCCACCACAGCTGCTGCTGCTGCTGCAGTGTCGGCGATGCGCAGGATGTTTAAAGTTACATTGCACCTCTGGGAGGAGTAGCAATGTACCCTGGTGTATGTGTGGGACCACGCCAAGCACCTGCATCCTTTTTGTAACACTAACGCAACGCACCACCACTGCGTCCAATGGGCTTTTGGGTTGGTGTTGGTGTTGGTGATAGTTCCCCCGGGGCGACTGTCTCCGGGTGTTGGAATTCGAATTCCCTCCAAACTCGCTGCGGATTCATTAATTATTTGAAAACCAATTAAATCGTTAGTTTTTGAACTGTTTCGATGGAGGTGAGAGAGGAGAATGAACAATCGATGCAGCAGGCACATCGTTTCGATTGTGTAAATGAAATGACAGCAATCCTGATCAGCGAATTCATTTCCTCCGATCCGACAAACTTGATTTACTTGATCTACCGAGAACAATTTCGATGGTATTGCTTCAAACAGCAGCCAGAGGCGGTACCAGAAAGATAATATTACACGAAGGCCCCCTTAGCAACTGCATGGAATCAATAGAACGCCTAGAGCCGGGGTAAAGTTCCCCGGGAGAGTCAGGTTGTGTGGCTTAAAACTTTAACTTCATCCCAAGCATTGATGGGAACATGTTGCAGAGAGGGGCCTTGTTTTGGTTCTGAACAACCCGTCGAACGAGCTCTATCTCTGCTGTCCTCTTGGTTGATGGCGATCGTTTTGTGCTTCCAGGATAACCTGACGGCCGCCAGGCGGGGGCCAGACAACCGTACTGTGGTTAACCCGAAGCCGAGCCTCCTCGCCCGTGTGTGTGGTCGGTGATTGCTGGAAACTTTTTCTCCAGTGGTAGTGGAATGGTAAAGTCCCCTCCCTGGACGGCCTTCTCAGTCCGCTCGGGTTTGTGGGAAAATGTTGAGATTGTTTTGATTTTTATGACCAATACAAAACATTGGTCCAAGGGAAAGGATCGAACGACGTACCACAGGACCAACAGGCGACCGGTTGTTGTGTGTGGCTGGTGGGTTTGAAAGAGGAAGAAGAGAGCTGCCTCTGGTGCTAGCTATGCAGATTCGTTCATTACCGGGACATGGAACGGAATGGAATGGAATGGAATGTGTGTCAGAGTAAATATGGTTCCTACTTCAAAAGCGTATCGTTGCTATTTTCCGTTCTCTGACATCCTAATTTGTGAAAAGTTGCTGCGCAATGGATTTTCGTCGAACGTTGGGTTGGAGGAATTGAGGGCCGTGAAGCAAGCGAGCGACCGAAGGAGTAGATTGGGATGAGATTGGAAATGCTCTAATTTTATCGCTCATTTGTGGACAGTATATGGTTATGGAGGCCCGGAGTTATGTGGGTTCCTACTCTGGCACAATTATCTGAACCATATTCTGTTCATAGTGTCACTGATATCTTTTCAATTCCATGATGAAGGTCTTAATATTCCAATAAATGTCAATCGGAACAGTTCTTCTAAAGCAATACATCAAATCTAGGGTAGTTGCACAATAAAAAAAAACTTTAAAATTACTGTTAGTTAACTATTTGTCCACCCAGAAAGATTAAGAAGTCGGGCCGGATTGCCGTCTGCCATTCTCATGACATGTTTGTCTTGTGTAATCTTTTATAATACGGTTTGAATCGTTGATTTTGAATGTTTTTTTACTGTAGATATCCACTACAAAGTGGTAGTTATACTTTTCTACGAGTTGATAGAAGTATACAATCGTGTTAGTAACTCTAATATTTGCTTTAATGATAATTTAGGACGATAATTATAATTTAAAACTAATTCTATACCTATCCTTAAAAGCAAGCTGATGATTAGATATGTTAAGTATATTTTAATAGCAATCATAATAAATACAAGATACCACAATTCATTTCTAGCAGAAATATTAAAGTAAAAATGTGAAGCAGGATTAACGTTATCCCTAGTGGATCCACGAAAAGCTTTAATCATGCATTGTCTCTGGCCATTCATTTGATTTACTTCCTACAGCGTAGGATAAAAGTGCCCCATAAATTCATCAAGCGTCTTTGTGCAGCTTCCAGCAGGATAAAAACAATAACCGATCCTCTCCTTCAAACGCCTCGTTAGCTCCTTAAGCTGCGAAAGTGCATTAAACCATCAATAACTGCATTAAAGTTGATAAACCAACCAAACAAAAAAGTGCAAAAGAAATTGCCAAAGCGGTGGTCCAGTGGCCACTGGTCCTTGTGCCACCGTTGGTTGCCTTCCTTTCGCCATGGCATCCACGTGGAAGCGACGGGCGGTAAAAGGTGGCTCTCTTTCGCCCTTGGGGCAGGTTAATAATTTTACCGGCGACACCTGCGACATCAAGCGAACATTGCGGTACGCCACAGAACGGTGCAGCGAGAGCATCACCCACAAGCAAGCCTCGTTGATCGTGTGCCGGGCGTCGCGTCGTTCGTTCTGCACCGGATCGTTGCACTCCCAACGAGTGCTCCTGCTGGTGGTGGTGGTGGTGGTGGTGGTGGTGTCTGTTGGTCAGATTTTCCGGATCAGACACGATGCGCACCGTTGCAAAAGGGAGGCGGGTGGTGAGTAGCATTACACGCACCGACGCATGACGCGAGTGGCGACCGAGTACGGTGCCGCTGTCCAGTTCAGTTTTCCACTTCAAGTGGCCCCATGGCTACGGTCCAAAAAGGCTCCTATGGGTCACTATCAAGTGGCCGCTTGATGCCGGAAAACTCTTCAACAGCACGGGCACCAGCAGCATGGCTAGCGCGCGTGTAGCGTTCGAAAGAATCGTTGGTGGAAGGCTCATGGAACCAAAAAAACGATAATAAAAACGGTCGGTTGCATGACAAAAGGAATAAAACGCACTCTAGGGGCGTAGTGTGGGTGCGAGTGGACCGAAACGAATGACAAAAAGTAATCTCATTGGAGAAGAGAGGCTTTTACTTGTCTTGTCCCTCGTCGTCCGGTGCGTGCGTTCTCGTTGTCGGTTGTTGCGTTGTGCAGCAGCGCTCAGTGAGGTTGGTGTGCAATAGTGGCATCGCCAACCACCACCATTGGCGCCAACAGCAGCAAGGCTTCAGTCCACAAATGGCAGCTTAAACTTCTGCCAAACCACCGACGCTCGTTTTGCGATCCACCAACCTCGCGGTGCAGCAGCAGCAGACGACCCCATTGCCGCCTACACTACTAACCGCGATCGCGTTCGCGTGTTGCTGCCACCTGCGCGCTTCGACCAGCGAGACCGCGGCCCCATTTTCCCAAAGTCCCCCCCCTGGTCCCCTTTTCGGATGATTGTGTGTAATTTAAGTTCTCGGGACCACTTCTCTTGCTGCTGCTCTGTTCTGGGCTTTAAAATGGGCTGCACGAGCGGACGGAAACAGCAAAAAAAAAAGTTCGGTTGGGTTGGAAAAGCCCGGGAAAATGGGCTCTAGGTTTGGCTGGTGGTGAAGTTTTTTTTTCTCTCGTTTTCTGGGGTGTGTGCCGGTGGCTAAACGGCCAACCGTTGAACGGTGGTGATGGTGTGGGTTTGGTTGGCCGAAAACCGGGGAGGGAAAAAAAACCAAACACTTTTTCCCACGCAAAAAAGTGATAAAATTTGATAAATTGTTGCGGTCGAGCCACGCACACATACACGCAGAGACCTATCTACACCGGCAAATAACTAGATAGAGGCGAGAGTTGGCTACATCCCATACACAGGCTTTTGAGCATCATTCTCAAATTACTGCCTGGCGTCACGGTGCCTCGGAGTTCTTCCTGCCTCGACTGTCCTTTGGATCTGTGGCTGTGTGTGTGTCTTTGTGTATGGTTCGTCTTGGTGATAAATATGTTTGGTTATTGCTCCCCCATTTCGGCCCATACCGGTGGCGCTAGTCACTCGCTAATCAAGTAAGTGTTTGCGAAAATCGCCCCTCCCCCTTCGGTCTTGTTAGCTAATTGGCTTTAAAGGGGAGGCGTTCGTTTGCTGTTAATCGTCGTCGTTCAAGGAGTAAGCTGCTGTAGGTCAAGGCAAGTGGGAAATTAAAACAGAGGCAGGATGTGCGCTTCAAAGCCCCCTTCCTAAAAGAAAAGGGCCTACGATGATGGAGGGAGGGGAGGGAAGAAGGCAAATGTCTCCTTTTAATGGAGTCACCCATCCCGAAATGCATAGACAAATGGATCCTGTAAACATATTTTTATGAGCTCTCTCTCTCTATTTTTTCCATCATTCCCTGCTTTCTCTCTTTCCTTTTTTCTCCTCCTTGCTGGGTAAAAGTTTGTCGATAAAATGCTGTGTGCTTTCCAGTTCGTAACAAAAAAAGAAGGGGAAATTAGAAGGAGAACAAACAAAAGTTTGGGGTGCAAAAAAGCACTGCCACAGTCGTCCACCTGCTGAGTATCTCCGGCCGTTGGATCGCGTTATTCCCTCTTTTTATTCAGCTTCTGTGGTTGCTCTCTTTGGCACGTTCCGGAATATAACACAGCATGTTCCCTCGGTTTTTTTTTCTTCTCAAACAAAACCATCATCAATGGTTTTTCACTTCACCAATTGGGGCTGCGTCATACTCCGTTTGGGCTTTTCCGTTCCTTTTTTCACGCTCAAAAGCAGCTCAAATGTAGTGGTGGCTGCGAGTGCGATGCAGATGGACACTTGTGGTGTGGACCCGACCCCCCACCGAGCTGGGAAGAGTTATGGGAATTTATAATCCCCCGGATAACCATTAATCATGTAATTTCACCTAAACATAACTTTTTCTTTATATCCTTTAGTGGAAAGGGAAACGAAAAGGATGAGAGTCATGTGTGTGCGGACTAGGAGATATTCAATAGATAGAAACGATAGTCCTTTGCACTTAGCGTCATCTCGGGACTGTGGTCGTGTGGAGCTCTTTTTCGATTGTTGCTGCCACCATATGAGGATGCATTGGGAGGGGTGGAGGGCTGGTCGCGAACATGGTGTGCCGCCATTCATCTCAACTAACACAGCTGCTGCTGCTGCTGCTGTTTCTGCTGCTGGTGTACTAAACAAGGACGCGCAGAAGGACAACAGTTGAGCTATTTGCTGCAGCACAATGGAGGTTGATCCTGCTCCTAGTGGTGGCTAACTGGCTGTAGTTCTATCGGAACCATTTTACTTACCTCCAACCAGACTCGATCATCTCGACTCGGTGGTATGGCCCTTTTTCTCTCTCCTCCTGGTGCATTGCTTCTACTGGGCTGCTGCTGCTGCTGTCCATAAATATTAATAACTCTCGGCTGAGTGTTTATTGGTTTGCCCCATTGCGAACGCGTACGTAATAGCGTACTAATGGTGGAGTACTGCGGCTGCGACTGTTGTTGAGTTTTGAAAATAGGGATGCTGCGCAGCATGTTGGTCGGTGAGGGAGTTGCGTACTCGGATTTACGTCATGTCGCAGGATCTCCATTGCGTTCTGATCCATTCCTGATCAAATTCCGGTGTTGCGGACGCTGTTAATTTTAGAACTTCATCACGATAGCTCTCTTCCGCCCTGTTGTGTTTCCATTTCCAGCAGACGGTAATCGAGAAGTTCTCTTGTGACTGTGGATTGTGCGCAGTTATTAATCCTAGTCCAGGAGTCGCTGATTGACTTCAATATATTTTTTTATAAATATTCCATTCTGCATAACCTTATGAGTCTTAGCCACAGTGTCTTTTGTTGTGTTGTTTTTTGTTCTTCAAACATCTGTGTACGCGCATCTAGTCCCCCATCATGCACTCGATGTGGTTCTGTTGTCGAATGTAGTTTTTCGCTTTCCTTCCATCGCCAAAATAAAAAATGCTCGAGCACAACATCTCACAACAAGGGCGCACCCTGATTGCTGGGGTTTCGAAGTTTATCAACACCTTAACGGGATGTGGCTTTTCTCTCTCCGTGCGTGTTACCTTCGGTGGTTCGTTGTAACACACCTGTTTTTGCTACCAAATTTTTGCCCGCTGTTGACTCGCCTTTGTCAAACAGTACACGTTGGGCAAGACAGGAGAGCCAACCGATTTTCTTGTTCGACGAGACGCAAACGACCTAGGCCGCTAAAGCATGGAGCGGAGGTGGATCCTGTAACATACTGTTTTAACTTTCCAGGTAAGTGCAGGTTCCAAAAAAGCCTTCAAAACGCTCACCTCCTCATGTATATCGTTATGCATGAGGCTTTTACACCTTTACCCAGGATATCTGACGTTACGGAGCATCTATGCTTGGGGAAGTATACAATGAGTGGAGACCTTGCCCTCGTCGACAAACTGAGATGGAGTGTCTTCTGTAGATTAACGACCATTCTCGCCTTCGTACGGAGACGAAGGAATGCCTCTTCCAACGAGAAAAACCAACCGCAATTGACCAGAGAGGGAAGTAGAGGAGCCATCCTACATTCATTCAACCTAAATACACCGTCAGCATCATCATCATCATCATCGACCGTCCCCATGCTGCTGCGTGTGAAAATCAATAATCCATCAATCGATAGGAACAAAAACAGGCGAAGCCGAGAGGGCCGGGGCTGCTGCGGCGAAGTGTAGTAACGGAAGATCATCACCACAACACGATGATCACGATGATGATGGTACACCAAATGTTGACTGATGCTGAAAATGAAGATTTTTGGGGCGACCTCTTCGTCGTTCAGGGGCTCAATGAGTGAAGGTGTAAGGGGGTAGCGTACGTTAGTGGCCCGTTTCTTCCGGTTCATCATCGCTCATGGCGTCGCTCCGTTCGAGGTCGCATGCTTCTCGTTGCTCGCCCAGGGGTGTTGCTTGAACGCATCTCGTCATCTCGCTAGTCGCTAGTCGAGCATTGACGCACGCACGAGGCAGTTCAGCTGCAGTCAGCACGACTTCTTCTGCGTGTTCATGGTTCTTGGTGATGGTTTGTTGAGCTTCCTCTTCACTCTGCTGTCCACAGACCGCACAGAGTACGGTCCACTACGGCAATCTCTCGGATGCGTTGTGCATCGCTTTTTAGCACCACTTTAGTCCTTTTGTGTGGGCGTTGGTGGTTGTCATGGTGTTACCAATTTTTGGGAACTTGTTACAGGAACTCGAATGCCAAGTTGCATGTACAGTTGTCGCAGTGCTGAAAAGAGGGGATGCACCAAAAGCGTGGTAATTGGAATGTTCTCATCATCGTCATTCCTTTGCTCTCGAATGTGTGGCTTCAATGCTTCGTTTCATCGATAAACCGTGGATACCTGGTTGTGGACTAGTTCTAGTCCCGAAACAAATGCTCGCTGTGTTCGGGCCACAGGACCATTCGGACCGTAGGTTTTTTAGAATAGTAGCAACAGTCGCATCCGGGCTGGGTGATGGTACAGTATTCACACGAATTCGTCGAAATCGGACTTCGCATCTACTACGACGATTACATGTGACTACAAAACACGGGGGACGTGTACGATCTGTTGATGCCATGTTCGTCACAACAAGCCGATGTTGTCGATGTTTCCACTTCGATCATTCCGCTAGTTTACTTTTTGGTTGCAAACGAACACAAACTGTACTACTACTGGATACTGGAAGTATCCTGGAATGTAGCCTTTCTGCGAATTTTTCCATTTTTATTCCGTCTTCCAGGGAACGGCTTCATAGACCTTTTTTTTTTTAAACAGATCGCTAGACGCCGACTGTCTATCGAGCGTGAATGCCACATGTATTGATTCTCTTCGATGAAAAGGATTGGCCGATGGGTTGCGTTGATGAAGTTTGGCTTTCGGTGGAATCTCTGCAACTGTGAGGGACAAGTCACCACACCACCAGTTACTGCCCTGTTCCGCGTAATTTATCGTTATCCTTATCCGGTTGGACTGAAATTTCGCTTTAACTGAAATACCCGTTCCGCCGGATAGTAATCTCGTTGGAAATTCATTACAATCGGTGCCGTTTACGTTTTACCCCAGACAGAATCGAGAACTGGATCCAGCATTTACCGGAACCAACGCGAGCGCGCATTGCCTACGTGGGTGTTTTACAAATAATAATTACAGCACCTCCCCTCCCGACCAGTACATTAAGCCTACGGGCGAAGCGATGGAAAGTGGGGTAAATAAAAAGTGAAGCCGCCCCATAAAAGGATCAAAGCGATGCGCGCTCAATTAAATGCGAGCTGGCGGCATTATTATGTTCCTCACACTTCCCTTTAGGTTGCGTGCTGGCCCTTAAAATCTGCCCGCGAGCGTGTAGGTTTAATGAGCTGTTGCGTGGGATTATGAAATGGCGATAAATGGCGGCGTAATCGATAGTAGCGCTACACCCCCGTTTTAGCGAGTGTGGAGGATGTGTAAGGTAAACCATTCTTCGTTCCCGTGGGTGTGGTTGATTCGTTTGCGGTGACATATTAAAATGAAACGATTTTTAAATTGCAGTTTTGCGCCAGACAGCAGCAGCTGGATGCTATGCTGCCTTCCATCCACTAGGTTGATGCCAGATTGATAGTGGACACATTATGCCAGGATCACAATCATCATCGCACCCCCTTTCCTTTTGTTCCTTTTGGCGCTCCTCTTAACCAACGGTGCAATGTTTGCTGCTGCATCGCTGTGCATTGTTGTATCCAGTGTGTTACAACCTTTTTGTTCTCTCGTGGCGTGCACCAGTGTGCCCCAATGTCTTTTGCAATTTGTACCAACCGCCGGAACACAGCTGATGCCAAAAATGGAACTGAAATCTGTTTCCCGCGACGAACAGAGCGACGATGAAAATCGATTGAAATGTCATTTTTGTCGGGGGGAAACGGAGGCAACGAGTAGCCAGCCGCCACCGAACGCGTTGACTCACAGCCAACAGCGCAGCCATGCAGGCAGGCGGGTCGCACCGATGTGGCCTTGCTGCTGGTGCTGGTGCTGGTGCTCTGGTGGTTTTTGGTCAGGTTGCGTCACCGTCGCGATGTTTGCGATTCCTGAACCACCACCGCTTGCTTTGGTGCGGACGAACGAGAGACAATCACTCTGTTATTCGTTATCGTGATGGTTGAGTTAAGCTAAAAAAGGCTGATGATCCCGTTCATGTAAATTTTCTAAACGGACCCCTCCACATACCTCGCGACATACCTGCATTAGAAAATGAAATGTTGCGAGCCGTCCACTGGAGCAAACGCCTTTTTGGAGCTTTTGTCCGTCACAAAACCACAAAACACATAAGAAATGCATATCAATGCAGTGCGTGCGCTGTGCACAGCATAGTGCGGGGGCCACCCACGACGTCGTTGAATGCGTTGTTACGCCATCGAAGGCGACTTTCATTGAATCACAACACATCGGGGACGCACGCGATCGATTCGTCGCAACGATACGAGTGCAGTGCCGGGGACAACAAAGCATCGGCAGCCAGCCAGGCAGCCAGCTGGTTATGGAACACTTCCACTGAGCGGTCCATCGGATCGCGTGCGATGTCTTACGCCAATCTTATTACACCGTCTCCGCTGGCGATGAATTGGTTTGGCAGATGGTGGATGTGTCTTCCGTGCACAGCTAACCCGGCAAGCAAGCAAACGTGCAGCCGATGGTGGTAAGCGTGTTAGAAGAGCTTGGCTAGCCCCGCAATAATCCGTTCGTTCTTTCCCGGGGAACATTGTTTGTTCGAACAATTCGGTGTCTGTCTGTCGTTTGCTTCGTCCTCAACCTCCTCAGGAGGAGTGTGTACAACCTCTAAAGGGTGTAAGATGTTTTGCGATAAGCTGTATAGTTGTTCTTCTTTGGTTGCATTTTTGGACGTAGAGAGTTGGGGCTGGTTGCATGTGCAGAGTGATCATGGCATGCTTAGAGCATGCCATACATACAGGAGAGAAAGCTATCGGATTTTATGGACCATTATTCGGTATCGTAGCATGTCTGGAGGGCCACTTTTGGGATTTGAAAAGTTTTATGTTAAATAATAGTTGCAATGATCTCGTCTGGTTCTGTTTATTCGGATTGAAACAAGATGTTTCTTCGAGTGTTGGGCTCTAAATTGATGAAACTTAATGCTAGGGACGCCTGCAAAGTAACAATCGCTTAAAAGCGAGGGTGAAAAACTATCGTTTTTTCCGACGTGGTACACGGTTATTGATTCTTCTTGTGGCGGATCCACACGGCATGTGTCCGGTATTCTGGTCCTCTGTTCTGGTGACTTAAGCAGAGGGTAAAACGGTCCCGCCAGAGCCGAGACTGCGGATGACAGCGAGACGAGTTCATGATGATGATGATGATGATGTGTTGGCGATGATGTGGCGTGTTCGACGTGTGATGACCGCTGATGGGTGCCATATGGGCACCGGAGATTTTCTCTCTCCCCTTTGCTTCCCCCTTTCCTTTGCCATCAACGTTGTTAAGCGAAAATGAATCGTTCAAGTGCGCGAGACGAGGAAATGCTATTTTTAAGGCCCCTCTCCCGCACCTTCCGGCCGGTGCCGCTGTCGCGAGCCGTGCGTCCTCGACAACACTTTCTGTACCACAGAAATCGCGTTTCAGCGGCTACATGTGGAACTCATCTTTCGCTTTCCCTCACTTTTGACAGCGGTTTTGTTCTGTCTGGTGGTGGTGATGCTGGTAGCAAGGGAGGCAGGTGTTGGTTGGGTTGTAATTTGCACAAAACCCGCGGTAGTGTTAATTCGTGAAACGGGATAACATCTCGAACGGTGCTACCACCGTGCAGGACGATCACACATCTTCATTAATTTTGCATTTTCTGTCTTCATCGTGTACGGCATCGTGGTTATTGTAATGCAGATACCAGTGGAACCTTACAGCAGCGGACCATCTTTCGTCAACAACAATTAACAATGTGATGTGATGAAGATCTTCTTCTGTTATCATTCATGTTGGATTCCTACTTTAAATCGTCCATTGCCAAACGTCTTTGCGAAGATTGATGCTAAATACTTTCTTTAGTTCCAATAGTTACAAATGATAATAAAAACATTAAATAACTTCTAATGAAACTGACTTATGTTCCATTGAATTTATTTATGCCGATGAACAATAGTTCAAGTTAAAATTCCAAATGTACGTTAACTTTGTTTGGGATAGCAATTAAGGTGCGATTTTTTAGTTTAAAACAGAGTTGGATCGCATTTCCATGGCCGATTCCATTTATTTCATTTGATTTACGCCGAATGGTGCGATTCTTTTTCGTGCTTATCGCTTATCGATGTCAATCAATAGCTCACCATTACGAGCACGGTACAGACCCGCATATAATTCACACGATACCCACTTTTCGCCGTCAGCGGAGATGATGTTCTACTGTGTGTGACTGCTGCTGCGACGACGGCGAAGTTGGTGCTCTCCTTGTACGGGAGCGAGATAATCTCTTCCCGCGTCAGCTGCTGTAACACCGTTAATTTCGTGTGGTAATTTGCTATCCTAACACAACCGGCCTCGCATCCGTCAAGCCCAGGCTCTCCTCCTGCCTCTTGAATACCGTGTCCCTTTTTTGTGCATAAATTAGCACGACGCTCACCAGCATTGACGCCAGCGCATCCTGCCTGCCACTACCAGGAGGAGGACCCGAGGTGTATCCACATCCGCCGGCGACATCTCAACGCGTGGCTCAACGCAATTGCAGCGACCAGCGGCATTCAGCAGTGCCGCCGGCCCGTACCAATGCGGGACACCTCGCTACTGCCGCACTGTGCAATGCAAACAACGATGAGCGGCGTACCAGTACCAGCGATGGAATGGACCGCGGAAAAGGTGCTTGTTAGCGTACCGTATTCTCCGTCCACTCTGCTCCTAGCCTGCTCTGTCGTCTTCTCTCCCAAAGTCCGATTCAAGCAGCACCGGGAGCATACTTCTTCGGTCAGAGTCTGTGGAAGATCTGTTCTCGCGCTAGCAGCCCGGAAGTCATGCCCAAGTCATGGAGGACGCTTGAACTACTGGGTGCGGCTGGGTCGCAGCTAGCGAGAGAGTGTAACAGGACACAGAGCAACAGAGCGACACTTCCCTGGACACTTCCCTAATCCCTGGAATCCTGAGGCCTCGATATGACAACGGGGGACAGAACTTGTGCCCACTAGTACCAGAGAGCCACCGAAGTGGACAGAGTCGTGGGCATCACGGTGAGAGGCAGGCGAGAGATGTCCGTTATCCGGTACCGGTGCCTGGCGCGACACTGTTGAAATCCGTCCCCAGCATTGTTCCAAAGTTTTTGAGCTACGTCTGTCGTCTGTGTTGCGTTGAAGCGAGTGTTGGTGCACACGCACTCGCGCGTCTCTCGCAAATGTTGGGTTCATTAGCGTTTCTGAAGTCGTCACCCCCTTCACTACCCACCCGTTGGGTTGGCGTTGGGTGGCCAGCCGTAGCCGGCCAGCAGCTCGCTCAGCGGATGGCTAAAGGATGACAGGCTTTCGGCGGAAGTCGTTTAGAGCTGCGTGAAAACAAAAGCCCTCCCATGTGCCTGCCACCGCTGATGTCTCCAGCTGTTCGGTTGGTGGAAGGAGCCCCGTGGCAAAACTTGTCCAATTGTTGTTCGCCAGGAAGGCCAGCTATCCACCGGCTGGTGGGGCGGGAATATGTGTTGATAGGTATTCGAGGGGCACTCCAACCAGGCGCTGGGTGATTGTTGTAGTCTCGTTAGTGAGTCACAGCGAATTCAGCATTCTGACCAGCAAGGTTTTTTGGTTTTTGGTCGTCTAAAAAAAACAGGCCCCAACTGTCATTCGCGGGCACCGGCACGGGGACACTCCGGTGGAATACGACAAAAAGAGGTAATTGGTTGAAGGATCTAGCGGCCAAGCGAGCTCGTGGTCGACGTGTGTTCACCTCGGAGTTCACGCTGTTAAATACCGTTTTCGATGGCATCGTGCACAAAATATGTCGGAAATCAAGTGGCAAGAGAGAGAGACAGAGTTTGCGCCGCGGTCTGATGGGACATCGGTACATTCCGTGCTGGAAACAGAATGAAGCTCCCGCGGTGTGAATGCGCTGCAGGAGACGACGACGACGACGACGACGACGACAGATACCTGGTCACCGTAACAGTTTCGCCTTGTAGCGCCACACACCTTTTCGCACTTTTGGCTTCCTGTTTGCTTCGCCATCGCGGGGATCGAGCTTCCAATCCTTCCCACTTCGTTCTTCACCACAAATGCCCTGGAAGGGGCGCACCGTGATACGAGACAGTGGCATTAACCCAGAAGCCAGCCATACGGTAGATAATTCATCACCTCTCCTGTGGAGTAGTATCGTCTGTCTCTACTGGACGGACGTGGAAAGTCTGGAATCTCGTTACCATTTTCTCGTCACCCCCGCTGTCGTCATCTGTGTGCCGGTGGTTCGGAACCTCTGGCTCCTTATCGTCATCATCATCATCATCATCATCAGCGTGCCTGTACCACTTGGTGGTTAAATTTGGTGTCCTCGTCGTCCTCGACACACCTTGCCCTTCGGGGCGTATGTTCTCAACGCTGCTGCTGCTGGTGGTGGTGGAGTACGTCAGCAGGACATTAGTTTTTGGCAAATTTGGTACCCCACCATTCAACGCGCCCTCGTCGGTGGCTTGGAATGATCGCGCTTGGTTTCACGCGGTGCACATGTCCCGCCAATGTTGAACGAGCCCGACGGTCGTCCCCCCAGGATTAGCGGATCTTGTTTTCCGATTTTTTTTCCCTGGTACTCCGTGAAAAGCCCCACCATCAACTACCACGACATGGCTAGCTTTTCCGGTGATTAGCAGCTAGACGAACTCGAACGAATGAACGAACGAACGAGCGAAATGTTCGTGGACCGGAAATGTCGAAAATTTGTCGCACGAATTTCGGTCGCCGGTGGTGGTGTAGTCGTACGTACGGATGGATGGTTTTATGGTGGTTTGCTCTTTTGCCGATCCGCTGAACTGCTGGAACTACTATCGTTAATCTTGTTCTACCTGGAAACGGGTAGCGCTAGTTCGTTGCATGCTGCACACTGTAACGGCTGCGTCGGATGTGTTACGACTTTTCGTTTGGGGGGTTTGTTGAAAAGTCTGCAGTCTCGGGCAGGGAACCACCCCACCGA
>NC_064878.1:44964063-44989063 GCF_943734665.1 Anopheles aquasalis | reverse complement strand
CTTGACATTTTCAAATATTTACGTTTAATGCTTTTGTGCTTTGTGCTGCGGCGTGCGACGTAAAGCGTTTGTTTGCTTCTTTGCTGGGAAATGGTTGTAACATGTTCGGGGCTACTACCAACGATGCGTAGAGCAAACATGGTAAGGAGTGAATGTTAACTTGATTCGATAAAATTGTAACTGTTTGAAGGGCTGTGATGTTGAAAAGCGCATGTAATTTTCAAAAGATGGCTTGTTTAAACTTGAATGCAAATTACGGTACACATTTGATTTTCTCTTATTTTAAAACAATTCATATTAATAGAGAAACAAAACGGAATGGTGTTACGTTAGCAAATAGGAAACGCAATCGCTATCGATACTTATTTTAAAAATTGAATAAATAAAAAATTGTTGATCTGGTAACTTTTCCTCAGGCAGGATCCTAAAACATGATTTTCTGTGAAGACCTTTTTTTGTGTATGGAGATTGTATGGAGACGACGATAAACGGTTGATTTGGATTTTTTTTTTTTTAGTTGATATCTTACGGACGGAGCCGTATATATTAGAAAGATAGAGGAAGATAGAGTATAAACAGTAGTGGGAACAGGCATTTCCTCCTTTGATTTGGATTTGTTTTTTGTGCTTGGAAAATCAAATTAGTGTAAATAAACCATGGAAAAACGCTCTCTGATGACTTTTAATCCAAATTAGGAGTGTTTTAATGATATCGAATTCCTTCAAATAAGCAGTTTGGTATGGTTCTGCTATAATCTGAATGAAATTGCCTTAAAGTAAAAAGAAAATGAAGAACTGTTTGCGGATTCGGAAGAAAAGGAATCACTGATATGATTCATCCAACAATATGATTCAGGCAACAACAAAAATCTGAGAAAAAATATAAATGCTTCACCAACTGACAATGCTATTGGCTGGTGAGAAAAGAGATTTCCCTACGAACAAATATCCATTTCAACCTTCAACACCATGATGCTCCATCCGTACAAAACCGTTCTCACGTCCCGTGATGGCCAACCGAAGAGTGCATTATATCCCTTTCGCCTTCTCCACTCAGCCACTTAACCATGGGAAGATTATATAATGTTCTGTTCGCACTTTCATTCCGCCTCCAGGGATCGCGAGTCAGTAGGTGCGTGAGAGTTGATCTCTTTGCTAACGATGTGTCTTTCCGTGATGCGCTTCTCTCTTGACCAATGAAATGTGCTTGAGTGTAGCACACGAGCAGAATAGTGCCTTCCACAGTTCACACACATACCTTCCGCCTCACAGGGTCATAATCCATGCTGTGGACCATTCGACCGACCACTTGACCTCCAGTGGCTCCGGTGGCGCCGTTACCCAAGCACACATTCCTCTCTTCCGGGCGGGACTGGCCATCAAAGTAATGCTCTGCTGCATTCTGCGCAGCATGTGCAGCAGCTCAGCGTTGACGCTGACCACCGCAAACGATGCTAGAGAGCCGAGAGAGCGCGGTGTCGATGTTATGAAAATTAATATGCTTTAAATGAAATTTCATTCGCTTGTAGCACTACCACCACCAGCAGCAGCGAGCTCGAGCTGCTTGACTACTTGTGTAAACGTTCCGAGCAAACATGGGTGTAGCAGGTCCGGGAATGATAAAAGGACACACAGCGAAAGAGAGAAAGAGAGCAGACTGATAAACTCAGAAAATAGTGCAAACACGCCGCCGCCATCTTGTATGGATGATGATGATGAGGAAATGGTTGGTAATGAAAATATGAAACCTTTTAACGGTGCCCTTCAACACACTGTACCTCCATTTCCTTCGTGGACTTTGAGGTCGCGTCGTCGTCGTCGGTGGCGATTTTCCAGCTGCAACTCCCCCGTTCTCGGAGTGCATTAAGCTAAGAGGCAATTTTCATCAAGTGTACTGCTGAATGGCCCGAAGGCGAACACGTTGTCACAGAAGCTTCATTCACCAGGTTTACACTGGTTGGTGTGTGTGGTTGTGCAGGGCTTGTTGGTTAAATCTAATCTGTGGCCGTCTGTGGCCGTCTGTGGCTGCTTGCTGCTGCATGGACCAATTGCTGGGCCTCTTCCTTCGAAGATGCAAAGACACCTTCGCGTCTCCTTCCCCGGGGCGAGGTTTATCTCTCAGCATTGACACCTCACTATGCTCCCCCGGTGGTGGTGGTGATGGTCGTCTCGCCGGTTAAATGCCGCATGGCCTATTGGCAATCCGTTGGAATGCAGATCCTCTGGTCGTTCCCTCTGCTCTCACTCTCTTGCTGGTTAGGTTAGGTGAGTAACGTGCTCTCCATTCCGTAGCCAGGGAATGTCGCGAGGGGTGAGGTTCGGATGTGTTAACACACTGGTCACAACATATAGACTCACCGTCCCCGGTCCGGACGGTAGGTCCGGTCTAACTCCTTTGGGCCGCTCCGATACTCCGGTGGTGCGTTAGTTGTGTGCATTGGTTGGAAATTAATTTATATTAGTCTTCGCCAATTTCATAAGTTCCAATCCTGGGTCTGGTCAGCGTGTGTGCGAGGAGCGTCGTGTGCGCTCGTGTGCGTGCTTGTGTCTCTCTGGTTTGCTGGTAAATTCCACTGCAGTGCGGTGGGCAATGTTGAACGAACCCTCTGCCCTGGAATGCCACGCACGACCTGGAATGACGAGGTGTTTTGGAGAAGGGGGAGAGGGAGAGGGAGCGAGAGAGTGAGGTCGACGGCGACGGCGACGGCGACGGTGGCTCTTGTTCAATGGGGACAGGACATGCGGACGTATTATGACAACACGTACATGCACTAAACAATCCATTATCGGGATTTTCCTTCATCATTCACATTGTTTGTGGTTGTTCGGTTCGATTAAACTCCCTGCGCTGGACAAACATAACACCCTTCCACCCCATCCCCCTGGTATGTAGGGCTCGTCCTGGTCGTCCTGCTTCTGGCCTCGTCCGCATCATCGTATCGAAGGTAAATCAATATCGGAGGCAACCGACCGAGCTAACAAGTCTGCTTCTCTCGCGCCCCGACCCTCCCTACCCTACCCTACAGCTACGCCCGGGTAAACTACTCCGGACTCCGGGACCAGACTACTGCTTCACTTTCTGACTTCTTCCGACGTCTTCAACTGCATCGATGAACCGCATCGATTTAATTGCAATTCCAATGTACGGCTCCCGAGCGAGACCGAGCTGCTTTCGAGGAGGTGTACGGACGTGTGTGACGTGCCGGGGATATCCAAACCGATGTGGAGGATTATTACGATCGCAATAGGAGCTGCTGCTGCGGCTACTGAGGTCGCCAAATTGGAGAACTCAAGCCACCCGGCCCCCTAAACCGCATTCGGTCAAATGTTTAGATAAGGAACAGAATCAGTGCGAGGCGAAGGAGAGAGAGAGAGAGCTGCTGGCCAGGTGGCAGAGATCGTATGTTTAATTGGATGATTAGAGTGTAGAGAGAGAGAGAGAGCGCTTTGCTTCCATGTGCCTTTAAGTACCTGACTTAGGGCAGCACCGCACCGTTGACTGATAAGCTTCTGCAGAATCTACTTGGTTCGATTTTTCAGCTCTCCCTCCCCCGGGTGTGGTTCCAATTAATTTGGGGGACCATTTTGCATTTAAGCCAATCACAATGAATCAACAATGAGGGAGGGGACGTTTTGAGTGTGAGCGATCGATCTGGGAAGGGGGCAGACTACAAGGCACGTAATCCAATGTGCTTTGATTGTGAAATTACGTAAATTGTCTCCAAAAATGTCCTTCCACAGAAGTCGTCACTTGAATCGACTTTACATTCTTATCTCATGAACCATCCTTTCATTACAAATCTGGCATACCGGTGGTATGCCTGTAAAAGGACATGTTGTCTTGCTGGACCACCGCTCTTGCTGTGTATTAGTTTAGGAACATATGAGTTCACTCGGATCCTGTGAGTTCGTGCCATGGTTCTTGATAAAGTATTGCCGACGTCCACAGTTCGGACCACACCCTCCGTCCGAACAGACCATACCGTGCGTTACCGCCTGCTCGTCCCTGAAAGTGCTCTGATTTGTTGTAGCTGCTACGTACAGCAGTCTCGCCTCGTCTGCCGGCTGTTGGTGGCTAAATTATTGACATGAACACGACTGTACGAGCGAGCTGTGGTAAGCGCCACCAGGATATCCGTGGTAGTGCGTTAATGGACATTAGTGGACGCTGGTTTTTGTTCGCCAGCCAGCTCACGTTCGGAAGTCAAACACGGTGATGATGCTGCTGCTGCTGCTGTAGCACTAACAGTACTACCCACAGCTACCAGGGCACCCTCGGTGTGCTAATGAACGACAACTAGTGATAATTAGACATTGAGGACAAATCAGCGGACCGGTGTGAAACCCCGGGGGAATGATCGTTATGTGAGGCAGGGTGGGTGGCTGGTAGGCTAGTAGTCACCTAGTGGAGCTCCCACAGACCATTTGGCGGCTAGGTCCAGCCTATCACACGGCGTAGTGCGAGCACGTGTCCGTTTCACTGGGCGCTGGTGGATAAAGGGGCAAAACCAGGATGAGCGTTCGCTTCTATTTAGTTTATTTTGCTGGTAGAAAGACGGGGCAGCAGCGCGCACTAGCCATTAGGATGCGGCATCAGCAGCCAGAGCGATGGTGGAAGTAGCCGTGGGAAGTGTCTCCGTTTTCTGCGGTTTTGCGGTTGAGGCTCGTTGTCATTTAGGTGGTGGCGGCAGTGGTTGCCCTTCGATGTCGTTACACCGGTCCGATTGGTCGCGTATTTTTCTTCGTATTCCCGCAATTAGCTCTATTAGCTACCCGTAATGAGCCTAACGGGAATTATTAACACTGGATGAAATTATTTTATTTTATTCAAATGGTTTTTTATATGATTTGTTTTCACAACCAAAGTGAATTGTGTGTTAAGTTGGTGGCTTCTTAAATTTGCCAATTCGTGGCTTATTCAATTATTTTTCTTTCAATTTCACTGTTATAATCAATGTTGATGGCCTCGACACCAGAATTGGTGTTAATAAAAAGATTAAAAATATTAAAAAAGTATTGAAATTGAACAAATCTAATATCTCAATTATTAGTCATTAATACAGTAAAGTAATAAAAACATTATTGTTCTCGTCCAAATCTCGTTTGTTAAATAATTTACTACATGTTGGATTCTCAAATCCACCGCCCACAACTAATCGCTAAAGCAGCACATCAACTTGCGTCAACTAGAAACTATTTCAAAACAAACTGACGTCAGGGTACGGGGCACGTTGGCACAAACGTGCGAATTGTGCGGAAAAAAACGGAATGCCTGCCGAACTGCGGAGTGACACTCTCTGGGCGCGTCGTTTTTTAACAGAGATTTATGTGATTGGAACTAAACGAAATCACCGAAATGAAGCGCAACAAAACACTGGCTGTCGGGGGAGAGGGGGGGGGGGGGGCGTCGGAAGGTCGGGTGGTGAGTTGATAGAAACAAAGGCTGCCTGGAACGGGAGGCGATCGAGAGGAGAGGGGTCATATTAATAAGCATAAATTGCTGTCGCATCACATTTACCGTGCCTCAAGTGTTTGCAGCGCAGTACGAAGTCCGCTCGTCTCGCTCGTCTCGCTCGTCTCGCTCGCGTTTTTCGTTGCCTGATCTCCTCTCTGTGTCTCGGTGCCTGGTGCTGCGGGGCTGAGGAGGTCATTTGTCACGCGAATACTCTACTTCCCTTTCGGCGGGGTCTGTCCGTGTCCGTGTGTTGTTTGGCGTATCACTCGAAAGAGCTTCATCCGGTGGTGTTTCCTTTCAAACGACGCCCATGTCTATGCTGCTGCGGCATGTGCATAGACCCTGAGTCCCCCTGGTTGTCTCTTGGGTGATAATGACGAAGGAGACGACGATGCTAAAGATGATAAAGTGGCGGAATCTCCGGACGGACAGACAAACGGACGGAACCGGGTTCAGTCTCTCAGAAGGCTACACGATCAACGATGGCCTCGCATAGTCGCATTAAAATGGCGTACGGTACAGTGACACGGCCGCCGGGTCCAAAAAGGGTATCTAATAAGCTCGCTGTGTTCACCCAGACTAAAAGGAGTTTATAGTGGAGCGGTACTAGCTAGTAGTAGGTACGGCAAAGAGTAGTAGTTGCGCGCACGGCCACTAACAAAACAACATGATCTTTGCTTCCCTTTTTTTCGGACTGGGAGACAGAGAGCGCCTTCGTGGTTGTGGTGGTGATATGCTGAAAGCCTTTCGGAGGGGTGGTTCCACAGGTCTCTGTGCCCGGTGCGGGACTAGAATATCCAATAGTTTCGCCGCCTCGGCGTCACCAGCGCAACTGGCGGCGACCTGGCGTCACGGGCGCTCACGGTACGTGGCGATAAATTACCGGGTGTTTTTCCTTCCCGGTGGTCGGTCAGTCGGTCACCGTTGTTGGCACGCTCGGAGAAGTCTTGGCTGCTACAGAAAACGCGCAATGTTTGTCTCTTCGTCGCTGGTCACCGAGGTTCTGATATCGTCTTCTACTTCGAATGGTAGACGGCTGTATGTGTGGGTGTGGTGGGGGTAGAGGTGGTGATGCTGGCAAAATGGATGCGACCTTTCGGAGGCCATCTCATGGAGGCGTATGTGTTTTCCTTCAGTGGGCTGCAAGGTACCTTTGGATTCGGCAAAAAGAGAAAGAGGCCATCGCCGGTTGGATGGAGGCGCCTTGAAGTTACCGGACTGCTACTGGACTCCAAACAGGTCACGGCTAAAGGCCGTGGCCGTACGATATCGATTGGTGTGTATCGGCACCATAACCTCTCTTTCCCTCACTCGCTCTCTCAGTTGTTCATCCCATGATCCTCCGCTGGTGCTGAATCGGAACTTTGGCTGCTTTCTTGGCATTCTCGAAACATTATTGATCCTGAGGAGCGGAGCGGAACGGAGAGGAGCATCGCATTGGTTATGCGATGGTGGTAACAGCTGATGGCGAAAGGTTTTCTCATAAATTCTCGGTCACAACACACACTACACCGAGGGCGACGGGGCCAGTCCACTCGATTACTACACCTAGTGTGCGTTCCCCCACTAATCGCCATTTTGCCAATGTCATTAGAGTGGTGTGGGGTGGCTCTGTGCGTCGTGGAGGTCTTTTTGTGGGATGGCGTGTGGTGTCTCAGCTCATCGAATCGAATCTTCGGGGACCAGGACCACTAACGCCCATTTGGCAACTGCATAAGTCATGGTTTTCGGTGACCGTCTCGGCACGGCTTGGCTGGTGTACTGGTGCTATTGCTGAGTTGATTATGAATGCTATGCAGCACCGCACTCCACCAATGAGCTCCGGAGAGCAGCTGTTGTGGAGTCAATTGAACAAGTCGGTATCGTCCGATTGCGTTCGCTTTTTGTCACTGTCGCTTTTATCTAGTGGTTTGGTGGTGCTGTTTTCCTAATTTTGGTCACATTGTTGGTGTGTAATGGTTTGGTTTTTTTTTCGTAATGTTCACACGAATCTCACAGAGCGTTGGTGGTCGATTTTCAATTAACTGTCTAAACATGTTTTGCTGTCAAGGAGATTTGCGATGCGACGACGAAGCACCGGTTCGTGACAGTTTGTTTTGCTTATTTGGAATGTATTGAAGAGTCTGATTGCAACTCAAGCCAACGATTACGCTCATTGCATCGGCAAACGTTAGCTTTTTCGCTTCTGCATCGCTTCCGTCCGAGCTTTTCTAGCCGGTGGCGAATGTAAGGAGCATATATCATCGTTAAGAGTATGCCAACCAGCGCCGATATGATATTCAATTTCACTAGAGCTACCGCCTGGGGAGCGCATCGCACAGGTCCCAGAGCGGTGAAGAGAAACATCAGGAAGCTGGTACTCGACTCGCAGCAGCTAAGCTCAACGCCGGTCGGTCTGATGGTGCTGATGTTTTGGGCTGATGAGGGTGCTTGAATGTGACGTTCGCTAACGATGGATGGCACCATGCATCGCGTGGATGCTGTGTGTTGCTGTGACAGAACCGGCAAAGATTACCGCGCGATGATGTTCTATTTTCCATTTCAAGGCAAATCCCTGTCGGAAACAGGAGCTGCTGCTCGTTCAATCATCTTACTTACTTACTATGTTCCGCAAACGAGTACGGCAGTGGAAAGTATTTTAGTTTAATTTATTTACTTTAGCTTCCATAGTTTATCCCAAGAGGAGCGCTCCGCTGGTACTTCTCTGTTGTTGCAACGCATTTATTGCAAAGTTTGTGGGATTTCTGAGTGAGCTGCTTGGTCTGCGGTCTCTTGCGATGCCGTGTAGATATGAACCATTTCAAAGACACGTTGTTAGTCGGTGGCATATTATTACGGTAGGTGGAGAATTGGTGGTGGGAACACTTGTTGCAAACGGCGGGCCACTGTTGTTTATACAGAATGTAGCGAACGACAAGCGGCGGGTATCGCGTCATGTAGTGGAGTGAGTACTAAACGAAACTTGACTAGATGGCAAAATCTCTATCTAATTACGGTTTCGTAAATGGAAGGAAGGTTGTCGCGGTATACAAATAGTTTTAGAGGATACTGTCGTCGGACCAGTGGGGCATCTCTTGTTGAACGGTGGCCATTCTTGCACTCCTCAAGTATGATACGAGAGCTTGGGAGCATTATCCAATCTGTAGCTTATGAATGAATTGGTAGTTGACGCATCGTTTATCGTGCTTCTTGCGGGTGTTGTTTGATTTGATTAGATTAGATTTAGTTACTACTACTATCTACTTACCTTTAGTTTGATATATAAATATGTTTAATCCATGAGAATGTTTTTGCTATCTTTTGTCAACTTATCGTTCTCTGTCGATTGTCCATTATTTCTTTTGAATACTACTTTAGGTTCTTGCAGCTTTAAAAGCTTTACTATTTCCTTTTTGGTCTATTTCAAAATGTGTATTGCAATGTTCAAAACATTTATGATATAGCAATTATTGCAAATATATATTTGTATGATTCGTATTTTAATTCTAGCAATATATAAATACATAGTGATTCTGCTTCCTTGGTTATGGCCCCTGGTCTGTTTCGTTTCATATTTTGGCATTATTTGAATCTATCTTGATTAGTTTAGTTTTATATAATAGTTTAGTTATTACGATTCTACAAACAAACCAACATTTCAGTCCGGAAATGGTCCACTCATTGCTGAAGTGCTGCATGCTGAAGGTCATATTTCTCCTTAATTTAACGTTTTCACTTCCGAGCCCGAGCCCTCCGTTGACGACTTTACCCATCAACAAACTAAAGAAAAAAATAATGTCCTCACAATGTTTGATCCCATTTACACCATCAATTCTCCAGCCCACTAAACAACCAACAGGAAACACACCGCCTGACCTTCTAGAAACAACGATGTCGTTGCCTAACCATCACCGCGCTTTGTGACCGTATTGACCTTCTCTGACCACTGACGAATGTGTGCGGATGTGATGATGTTGCAGAATCATGCACATCACACTATCACCGACAGGCGGCAGCCAGTCGTCGATTGGGTCGTCACTAGGAGCGGAATTGGAGAGCATGGATCAAGGATCTGTTGAGCTTCTGCTGGTGTCATGTCCGTCGTTTTTATCGAACGTTTGTTAGTGTTTTTTGTTGTTGTTGCCCTTGTCTTGATCTTATCGGTAATTCATGTGTAGCGCTGTGTTCCGCCAACACTTAATATCTGCCACATATCGTAGATCAACCGGAATACCCAATCGCTGCTGCTGCTCGAGTTCGAAGAAAGACTGGACAACTCAATCAATTAATCACACACTGGTCTGATGGATGGACGATAGCTGCGGAATGGCTTCGGCCAACTCTTCTCTTTTATTTCTCATACAAGTCCATCAAGTTATGCGGAGGAAGGTGCAGGATGCCACAATGGAAATCTTTCCCCCAGATTTTCCTTCTGTTTTCTCTCACTTTTTGGCAAATTGTTTCATCACTAAGGAAACTTTTTGCTACAAGAATGCAGGTTACTCCATACATCTTTACTGGTCGCTCCCGAGATAAATGGAGTTCAGCCGCAAATGAATGCGATAAAAGGCAAAAGAGTCGTAATAAAGTTTATCATTCATGAACTGGCGTGCCAACATTCGCCGTTTTTCCTTCTACAACACCGTAACAACCGGATGGAGGTCGAAAGAGGAGTCGTTCAAGGTTATGTTGTTGTTGTTTTTGTTGTTGCCAAAGGATGCAAAGCGATGGGCGCCATTTCCTTCGCTCTGGTTTATGCGGGCACATGGTGCGGTAATTGGGAAAGGGAGAGTCCTCTATGCGCTAGTGTGCCCCGCCACACCGGCAGCAGTAATATTAGTGGTGCTAGTGGCAGCTTTTAGGTGTTTTGTGGCCCGTGTTGTTATGCTCGCTGGGCTCTTGGAACATCCAACATCAAGTTAAGAATGCCGCATACTCTATTGACCATCATCATGCAGAGCCCTCTTCTTTGGCTTCACAGAAGAGAACGGCTTTCCGAAACAGCCGCCCTGCCTTGGTCCACAGGAACGGCTGACCTGGAAAACCTGGCTCTGCGTGAATTCTGTGCAGCATAACGGTCGCCCAGTTTAGAGCTGAGCGGTGCTGCGCCCCGTGAGTGGTGGCGGGCGGAAGAGAGAGAATCCGGGAAAACCAAGATTTGTTGTTTTGCTGGCGTGTCTGGCCACCACTTCCCCTTCCCACTTTTGGGCCCAGCCCCCGTCACTAGCCATTGGGGTTTTCGCGGGTGCGATCAGTGAGAGCGCACCGTGGTCGAGCGCCAGAATAAACAAGAAAACCTCGGGCCTCGGACTAAATCGGCACCGGGAGTGGCAGCGCAGGATTCTAGTGCTGGTGCTGCTGGTGCTGGATCATGGGATAGAGCCGCGTTTGTTTACCGTCAGGTCCCGGCAAGCCATGTTGCGGTGGGGATAAATATATATATATACATTTCAAACACCCGTACGTCTCGGACTCGGAGCCCCCTGTCATTGTGGTTTCCTGATCTGCTGCCAGCGATAGTGCTGTGAGTTCTTTCGCACTATCATCCTTCCTTCCTTCCGGTCATGGTCCTGGTCCTGGTCCTGGTCGGTCGAATGCCGAATTGAGGAATAATTGATGTTTGTTTTTCCGTCTGATAAGCAACGGAATCCTTCGGGCGCCCCCTCGGTGGTGATGGTGGCCCCTTGGTGGCCGGAGAAGAATTCAGATGCTGGCATGAAGTTACAGCCGGCCAATAAACTGTGTGTCGGCGATGCCCGCCTGGGGCAATGGTGGTGGTAAGATAATCTTCAATATTAGATCGACTTGTGATTAATCCATGAGTGACCGAGGCAGGGTCCCGGAGAAAATCACGGTTTTATCAGGAGAAATCAGGAAAGATCCTTGTAAGATGATCCCGTTTACAAGGATAACAACTGTTGGAAAATTTCAACAATACGCGTTGATGTGTTAAATGTTATCTAAAAAGCTCCTTATAAATTCCCGACAAAACAGATACCAAAGAGAACGGCTTCGAAGCTCACCAACAGCGTTTTGTTTTCGTAAATAAAATGCAAGCCAGCAAAACAGTTCCCTTTTTGGGGGCGGGCATGCCGATTTTATTACCCCCGCAGATTTACGTGATGAATGACTAAAGAGAGAGAGAGACTCGCTCGCTCGCTCGCTCGGCGAGTGAAAGACCTAAGAAAAGCGAGTGCGAAAGAGTGCGTCCGGCCCGGAGCGCTTCATCAAGACAAGCATAATTGATGGTGTAGTAGCACCTCGGTGTTTCGGTGCTTTCGGTGCGCCCAATGGCTGCTGCCACTGACACTCCTAGCTCCGGTATAATTCGTTGGCCAAAAAAGCCGCAAATCTTGCACCGCTCGCTTCCTCTTCTCCCTGAGTGGCTGGGTGTCTGGTGCTGCGCTACTATCAGTCGATTAACGATGGCTGATTTCCTTCCTTTTCGTGGGAAAATGATGCTCATCATTAATCGCGCCTCGTCTGTCTAGCGGCGCCCGTCCGTCCGTCCGCACAAATGTACATTGAGAGATATCGGGATTTGCTGGCGCGCGCGCGCCCGCGAGTTTCGTCTGATGGTATTATGAAGCAATGATGACGTTGATGGTGATGGCAGCGACCACACTGCCACACTGTGATGGCGCTCTGTTACTGTGGCTTCCGAATTCAGGATTCGAAGCGCGCCAATGATCGCCCTCAGCAGCATCACCTTACTCCATTCTCCTGATCCGAATTGGTAGTTGTGCGTTACTGATCAATGATCAGTGATGCGGGCTTCTCATCCAACGGTAACTTGCGAACAATTTTCGATAGCTTTTCGTCTGACTTCGCTTGTGGCTGTGGCCAGCTTTGTTGGTGTTGTGAAGCCCTTGGGCGGTGCTACTACGTCGGAATCCCCACCGGTGTGATAAGCCAACCACCACCGAGGTACTACCATCGATGGAGCCAACCATCAGACTATCTTAATCACACAGAACACTCAATCCAGATCCAGAGCGTGGTTGGTGGTGCTGCTCTCGTTCTCGGTTTGTGGGGGTGAGTCTCTCTCGCTCGAGGGTTTGGGTTGTGCGCACCAGCATCACTGTGTCACGGTCGTGTTGGCTCCATCAATGGCTTGCGATGAGGCATAGCCCTATTAATTATGCTGGTATTATTGTGCGCTTCATCATCCTTAGTTATGAAGCATCGAAGCGCCGGCTATTCGACTAGATAGACGACGCGGCGGAATAGTAACGGAAAAACAATTTTCATCCTTCATAGCCCCGGCCACTCATTCATCATGGAGCGCGCTCGCGGTACCGCTGTCTGTTGGTTGTGACCCCGTGATAAATTGTGTACACTGAATATGCGTGTGTGCGCTCTGTCCTTTGAAGGAATGTATCCTTCAGACATTGTTTTTCTGATTCCTTTTATTTTGACGAACGATCGATCGATCGCGACTCATCTCCTGCTTCCCAAGAGAGGAAGAGAGTGTCCTAGACTGTTGTCATCATTGTGACTCCCATCATAAATCATCATTTAATAGCTCAATTAATTATGTATCACGGTGAGCACAGTGGCGCGACCGGTGTGTTGTGCATCGATTTCTCATCGTTGTTCGGTGATTCTCGAACAAAATATAATACAGAAAAACACATCTTGCGGGTTTAATGGCTTCGTGGTGATAGGTATTTGAAGCTGGTTGTTTATTTTTGTCTGTATGGTTTGTTTTTTTTTTTAATGAAATCCTTAACGGAAAAAGGGTTTAATATTTTCTTGATCGTCTGTGAAAGAGCTTCAGGCCATAAGAAGTTTAGCTAAAGCGTTTTTCCTTCTTTACCTGCTGGTTTCTGGGGAGGGTGTTTTGTAAAATTTAATTTTCTCACATAAAACGCCACATCCTTGTGTAACCCAGGAACACTAGGAGTTGCCCATGTTTCACACCTGAATCGAGGTGCGGCTTTTTGTGGGATCCGTTCCAGCCCGTTAAACCGTTCGAGGGGTCCACATTTTACGGCCAACCGTTGTGTTTTGATTCAAATATCTAATTTATGAGGTAATTTATTCCTACACAACAAACGGTTTTACAACGAACATACCGCCACAAGGCAAAGAGGTGTGGTTGGCGATCCGCCGGGTTCGCTTTGTTGGCCCGAAGCGAATGGTGGTGGACGGACGATGGCGATGTAACGGGGGCAGATTGCTCTAGAAATATTGGGATCCTGTTATCACAGGCGCGCCTCGGTGATGTGCTTCTCTCTGAGCGCATTTGTTGATGTTTTGCAATCCAGCAGACGGGAGCCGGCCTCTGTGTAACCGCAGGCCAGACAGGTCGGTTCCTTTAATGTCGGTCTTTCCTCGAGGGATACGCGACTGCTTTTGATGCACGAAATCATGGAACCCCAAGTGTGCTAATCACGGTTGTGTGTGGTGTGTTTGCGTGCGGAGGCCCAAGTGTGGCTAAACAATTTGTTGCGTGTAAGAAAGCATTAAGTGCAGCAACGTATTAACACGAGGAATGCCGTGATGTGAATCGCTTGAAGTTTAAATATTCGTTGTCTAACATGAGTTGCTTATGGAATGGAAATGTTTTTTTTGTGGTAAACAAGTATGCTTCAACAGCATTAACACTGTTTGAGCCTGAATTGCTAACGATTCACTGATTTAAACATCGAAAGCGCTTGAGATTTCGTTAGAATTTAAACATGATTCATGGCACTACTGACTTATAGAAAAGTTTTGATGTAATTTTGATATGATCTTATTTTAAATCACTATAATGTCGTGATCAGAGACAAACGTGTTTGTAGGTCAATAAATTCCCTTTAATGCTACTTGCATCATACATTTATCAACATGTTCAGTAAATATTGAATACCATTTGCAGGAAAGCTATCAAGAAAAAGTCCCAAATATTTGAAGAAAAAAAGATAGATGCTATTTCTACCATCCTTAATCGTTCATTGCGCTCGATACTAAACAATGTGCTGGAAGGACTGGACAGGAGCAGTGGCTCTGGCCACGCTGATTACCATTATTACCACTAAATACCGCTTTACAACTGTTTTGTGCGGATTGTAATGGTATCGCCATGGCCGCTTTCGCTCCGGATTTATTCACGGAAGCGTGAACCCGGGATTTCGCGTCCGCATGACATTTTAATCCGATGGAAACTCCGCAGCACGGCATCGACTTCATTGGAGGACGAGGGTGTGCACCGAAATCACCGAAGGAGAGTATCCTTTCAACGCGGCGCGAGGATGCGAAACAACGTTAAGTGAGCTGCTACGGTTGGCCAGCGCGATAGCATATCAGCAAAGCAGGTCCGCATCGTCCACTTCAACAGTGAAAGCGTTGATCGTGGCAGCGCTGTTGTTGTGACGGTTCCTATGGGAAAGGCGAACAAAGACAGGACCGGCTATATCCCGCCACTGCCCGAGCTTCGCGGTATCTAACGTCAGTGCCCGGTTGGTGCTGTTGATTGAACGCACAATTTGTGTAATCGGATTTAGATCAGAATCGAATTAATTGAATGTCCGGCCTTAATAATCCGGCCGGCAGCCCGAATGAGCGACCAGTGGACGCCGATCTCCCGACCACTTCGGCTTTACGGTCCGCACCGCGCTCTGATCGATGGCGAGGCGTGGATCGTGCCCGCTTTTTTGGGGAGGATGAGTCGTTGGTGGCCATGAGAAGTTGAAAACTGTTTACAACCGTAATGCGTTACAGGACCCCTCCTCCGGTGATGCAACTAATAGATTCAACCTTCTCGTATCGGCTTTACTGTCGGTGGATCTTTGTTTTTCGTTTGCTTTACCAGATTGGAAGGCTGGGCGGCTGGTTGGTTGATGGTTGGCCAGAAATCGAGCTTCATCGTATCGTCAGCGCACGGTTGCCGGATAAGCAGAAGCTTAAAAGTTTGTTGGGCGGTCGGGGTTGATTGGGTTCGTTGGTGCAGGGTGTTGTGCGAGAATACGACTTAGTTTGGTTGAACCATACGGTTAAGAGATTAGTTTCCGCTAAATTTGGCTTGCCGTTCGATTTTGGCTTTTGCTAGCTGATAAGCCGGGGTTCGGGAGCATTTCTATGTTGCATAGAAGATTCATCACACGTTGCTATGGCCCTGGAATTGGGAGAGAGTTTCCCGGAAACACATGCCATCGATTTCCCTCATTTCGAATTTCTCCAACTATTGTTGTCGGCTGAAGATGTACAAAATAACATTTTAAAATACATGAAGCAAGTCAGTACACGATGCTAATGTCGGTGTAGCGTTTAACGCGTTTGAAATGATTGTTTCTTGTTTAATGCCCTTTCGGCGCCCTTTTGTTTCCACGCTTTCCTTCTCGTGTTCTAGCATTGTCAGCAGCAGTTTTTAACTTGCTGCCAGAGGCTGTGAATGCGTTTGAGGTGACTTGTCTATTCATTTGGAAAATGAACGCTAAAACACCACAAAATTTTCCCGCCTGTTCCACCATTGTGGTGCCGCCAAAAGCAGCGAAGCAATCATTCCGCAGTCATAATGCGATAATTATAATTAATGGTGGCGGGAATTGCCTCTTCCGAAGCGACAGTAACCGCCTCGGAAGCGGTGAATGTGCTGCCGGGCCAAAGTTTAACCCGATTCCCTCTCGTTTCGTCCTCTGGGCCAAGTTGGGCCCCGCGGGATCGGCCCATTTCGTGTCACTTTCTTGCACTGTGCTCGAGCTCTTCCAAGGCGAGACGACTATCAATCATTCATTATATCATTTTGGGGGTCGCTTACGTACGCGCTTCGTACCCCTGTCGCTGCCAGCAAGCAAGAGTGTCATAAATGGCGATCTATTTCGCGGCCTAAATACTGGCCCACCCACCTAAACCAACGGATTCTTTTCACCATCCGCGAGCGCCGCGTGCGTTGCTGAAATCTTTTAGGCAATTTTCATCGGGAAATCAGCCAGCATTTCTCCCCTTTCCTCCGCTTCGCATTTTGTGGAATACTCTGGTTTGATAACAATTCGAGCAGGCGTGCTAAGAGAGCGAGAGAGAGAGGGAGAGTGAGAGCTCGCGAAAGCGATTGTAATTAATGAGGTCTTTCGCGTTTCACGCGTTACTTTTATATCCTTTCGGCCACCATCTTCCTGTGCGTCCTGTGCAGCCATGCCCCGCTCCAGACGGAGCTGGATTCCATCCGGTTGGTTGGAACGAACTCCCGCCACGCTCCTGATGGATGGAGAACTTTCTCTTATCTTGCAGAGCGCGTCTGCTGAGGGAGCGCCAGTTGGCGAAACATTAGCACACCACCTTCCTTCCTCACCATTCTCACATCCTCCCCTCGTTCGGCGTAGTCTCGTCCCTCACCATCTCACCATCTTCTAACCACGCCACACTGGCTTCCGCTTCATCTCCTTTCAGCAGCGATGTCGATATCATCGGCAACATCATCGACACCGGAAATGACTCGGATATGCCTGGTGGGACCGGTTGCGCAAGATGCAGCCTCGGTGGCGGCCGCCCAAGCCCTCAACCTACCGTTCGTGACCTCCGAAACCGGAGCGGAGTACCTCGAGCCAGACGATGACGACGGCGGCGCCAGTGGCGATGGCTTCAACACGGTGTTTGTCGTGAACGACTTCGAGGGCCCGATTTACGATGCGATCTTTCGCGCCAAGAAAAGGTAAGGAGAACGGAACGGTGCGCACCTCGTTGGAAACCGGGCTGCTGGCGGTTGGTGGCGCCCAATACCCCGTCGATACGGGCCCCGGCGAGCCGTCAGTGAGCAGCGGCAGCGGCAGCGGGCACATTAACGACAGCGACTGCTTCTTGTAGCGAGAGTTTATTAAAGTCGCACCACAGCTTCCAGCTTCCGGTGTAACAGTAGCAGAAGTAGTCCGTTTGCTGCGGTCAGACAGACGAGCAATTAAGATTGTATCGTTGGCCAGCTGGTTCGCCGGCATCTTAAGGCGACGGTAAATGGTGTCAATTCCACTTCGATGTAGAGTTTTCGTTGAATTGCGCGGCGTCGTTTCGTTTTAGCGATGGCCTCTTACATTGCTTGACGTTCTTCGGTAATGTGCAATTTGTGAATTAAACCAAATTAAGATAGGGACACGTGTAATTTCAATTCCAGAGCTAATAGAGTTTAATGGTTGCGTTAACCCAAGTCAACAACAAAATCGTACAATGGTCTGTAAAACGGTTTATGATGACTCCAGGATGGGCTCGATGTAAGATAAAGTATTCATTTCTAAATGGACTCCTTGCTGGCTGATGTTAGCTCTAGGTGTGCTCCATCTATAGCAAGCACATCTTGGTATGAACTAGAAATGAAAAGCTTTTCATGCTTACTACATCCAGCAGAAAGCGTTGAGTAACAGTTTTAAACGCTAAAAATGGCGTTCTGTAGCCTTCAGCAACAGCGAATGAAGGTGAACTCGTTAGAAACGATTTAAGTTTGTTCCATCACCACGAGAGAAACGGCTGCCATTTTCCCGTGTTGTGTTGCTACAGTTTTTCCTTACAAATGTTCGCCGCTTTACAGACTTTTTACTTACCACGATCGCTTCAAAGAGCATCCTATACCGTACAGCGTTTGTTTTCAAACGCTCGTTCCAGTACAGTAAGTCTGGTGTTCGTTCCGGAAGAAAGTTTAATTTTAATGGAGCTCCATTTCTCCCTTGCTCCGTTTAGAGCGCCAAACCGCGCTTGTATGGTTTTCTAGCAGTGTACGATGCTAGTGCTAGAATGCTGATCCGGAATGCGAAATTCACTTCGCTTCCGACCCATCCTCTTCTCGGATCTAGTGTTTTTTTTCGTAAATTTGATCGAGATCCGTGGGCGCGTACCCGGTGATTGAATTTGTCACGGACGATAACATCGGGATTTGTGTAACGGCATGCGAGAATCGTTGCAGTGACTGGAGTGAGCGGAGAGAGAGAGAGAGAGAAAGAGTAACTAAACGGTGCGAAGGGAGGAGGTGATAAATGAAACGGATATGAAGGACGCGAGTAAATTTTAATGCCGTTCGCCGACTAGCTATCAATATTTAGTGTGTTTGCCCGGGTCCATTTTTGCATACACCACAGAGGGGAAGGATGTTTGCAGCGCGGGACTGTGATCGACACATAAAGGCGACCTGACAGTTGGTGGCCATCGGAATAGGTAGGTGGCGGAAGGGGAACGCTCGTTAGCTGTACGGGAACAACGGTGCACGCACGCACGGCAGTGGCTATATGAATATTATAGTCGTTTTGCATAGCTCTCTAGAGCACTCAAACCTTGCAGAAGAAGCGATAGAGATGGGCAACTTCCGGTGGGCTGGGAGGTGTGTGGATCGGGAGAGGGTTGTTCAACTGAATTATCTAGTGTAAAACACCGAGCCACTCCTCTTACTCCTTCCCGCTTTCCGGTCTCTAGTGTTGGAATATGTTGCGCTTTGGGTGCTGAGTGGAATTTTATGTAGCATAAAATTGTTGGCAAAGTAATTGAATAGCTCTAAAAACACACACATGCACCGAGAGAGTGATTTCATGCAGATTGAACTGGCGCAACGGATCGCAAGTGGAAAATTTATGAAATGTTTCATCGAAATTGCGATGGCAGCGATTCATTTAGCGTAGCGGCGCCCGCATTTTCTTTGCCCTCTGGAGTTGCGCTACGCCCACCGCTACGATGTGTTTGATGTGATCGTGTCTGCTTTACGATTGAGTCATGGTGAAGTTGACAATGCAGTGCACGCGTAACCGAGATAATTTTCGGTAATTTACTGCACATTAAGCATCAAACGCACGGGGGTGGAAGAGTGGAAGCATGCAATCGACTGGAAGGGCGTAGTAAACGCCATCAACATACTTGCGTTGTTTAAACGATCGATAAATTTTATCGCTGGAAAACATACGCTCGTTTCCAGCTGAACTCCACGGGGGCGGCGGCCGTATATGTTTGCGTTGTTATGCGCCGCACAATAAAGCGATCGATTGGACACTTGCGGCGGTGCTCATAAAACCAGCGAGAGCAGAGAGAGAGAGAGAGCCATTGATTAATATTATTATTATTGTGTGGTAGCTTCACGCGCAGAGAACGTGGTGCCAGTGGTACCGCGAAATGCGTGAAATGTTATGCCCGAAGATCAAAAGCATTAGACCGTTTGCGTTTGCACTGATCTCCCCGTGTGGGAGTTTGAGGGGGCGTACTGTTTTCTGCTGTTTTTTTCGTTGGAATTCGTTTTTGGCTATCGGTTTTGTTCCACAAAACGAGACTGTCCAATCACTGAGTAGATCATGTTATTTGTACGGGGAACATTTAGCATTGAAATAATTCATCAATTACTTTCTGCGTATTGGCAAAGTATTGAAGCTTCAAGATTAGTACCAATTTAATTGTTCGATAAACCAAATTGCATCTGAAGGTTTGTCAATGTTATAAAGAACGGGCCAATAGTGAGTAATAACAATCACTGAGTCAGCGTAATCGTCAGGGAAAACAAGGAAAGTCCACGTGCCGTTCTGTCAATGGCGAGCTTTTAAGAAAACTTAACCGTGAAGGAGCGCTTCTTATCTCAAGAGCACCAGCAAGCGACGGGTTATAAAGATTGGCCCAAATGGCTTCAGTTGATGACTGGCATCCCTGTTTTAATTCCACTAACGTCAGAAATGCAATTCCGATTCCGAGGAAACGATCTAATGCCGGCGTCGGTTGTTGAAACGATTTGGCCGGGATAAACAATTAATTTTATTTGGCTCCATAAACCACACAACAGTCCAGAACAGTCTCGGTTTTGCGAATCTGTTGCGCGACGAGGAAAAAACCATAATCTACACTTACGGACGGACAAGTGCCCTGGTGTCTGGTGCCTGGTGCAGAAGTGAAGTGCCAGCTCGCTCGAGTGATCAATCTTATGGCTTCTCCTTTCGCTAGCCTATCTTACGTTTCAACCGCCCGTGTAATTGACTCACTTTTGTTCTATATAAAAGCTCGAATGCCATCTGGCATGTGCATCGGTATCAGTGCTCCGCTGCTGTGGGGGCTCCAGAGGTTATGCTCTCCCGGTGAAGAAGAAGAAGAAGTATCAAATAGAAGTAGCAGCAGCAGCAGCAGCAGCAGTAGCAGAAAGCACTGGAATTGATTTTGATGTGATTTCAATCTGCTACAGGATCAATTATCTTGGGCTTTATCGAGTTGAGCTCGGTTTGTGAGTCGGTTTCAACTTTTGCGCTCATCCTCCTCCCGAAAAAGACCACCACCAACAGAACTGTGTGCTGCTGTGTGGAAGCAGCAGTAGCAGTAGCGTAGTGTTTTCCGCTAACCCTAGAACATGAGTTGGTGTGGCATCAACGGATCATGCGGTATAGCGTAGCTTGAGCTTGAGAGTTGCTTAAAACCGAAGCCATATCTTCATTTTCTTCAACGGTGATTCCCTCGCCATGTCTATGTGTTAGGTCATTTAAAGCGCACTTTGTTGCCAGGCAGTAGGTGAAGAGGTTAAAAATGAGCAGATGGTTTTATTTTTGTTCGGTATTTTGTTCATAGCAACCAAGCCATTGGTAAGGTTGAGCGCATGGTACCGTCCAAGCTCTTGGGTTACCCATGGCGCGCGTGGTTGCTTTGAAATTGGAAACCTTCTTCTTGACTTCCACTCCAAACCGCTGAAACATCTCCTGTGAGCACCGGTAGCATGCAACGATGGGTCCTTGGTGAAGCCATTAGAATGCACCCAAAGTGACCTACACTATTACCAACGTAGAAATGTGTGTGGTTTTTCGTTGCCTGTCGTTGGCCACTACGAGTATATCGAAACAGGAGGAAGGAACCACACGGTGCTGGGAAACCTCTTGACCAAATGGTTTTCGCATCTCATGAGGAAAAAGGTGAACATGTGAAACACCTTTATCCTTTACCTGGATCGTTTCCGGTACGATGCACTAACCCAGAATACTTCCCGTTCGTTTTCTTTCTCTCGTGTTTGACTAGTGGTTTGCTTTAAGTTCAGCTACTACTTCTTGCTGGACATGCATGCAGCGTTTCCAATCCGATCCGATCCACTTAAACAACGGACCGAAGGAGAAGGGCTCATTGGCTTTTTTTTTACCCGCCCTGGCCGATAAATCGATTTCCGTTTTCAACGGAATCATCACCGCGCACGTTGGTACATTTTATGGAACAACTTCGTTTTCTCCATCTGTTCCCCATCGGCCCTGGCCGAGGCCGAGAAGATGCTGAAAGGAAGTAAAAAGAACGGAACCAGCAAGGAAACAATTTTCCAACCCATTTTCTCTGTTTTATCATTCTTTTCCTATCTTGCATCCGATGAGGGACGAGCGGCCAGGACTGAAGTGTGCAGCAGTGCCGAGGAGAGGCCAGTCGTTCGCCCCCTGCCCATCTTAAAAGGATTGCGCTGAGGGAATAGTGTTTTTTTCCATCTCTGACCCGTTCCTTGGTCATCATTATGTGTCGAGGTTGGTAGGCGGGGGTCGGAAATTGTGAAAATGGTGTGCTGAGTGAAATAATGACAATATAGCGATAGTTCTTCACTGTTTGTGTGTATGTGCGTGTTGGGGTGGTGGCTGTATGCTCTTCGACAAACCAACGACTAGAGACTACCCCCCCCCCCCCCCCCCCCCACTCCCCGGAGCCTGTCAGCTCAGCAAGACGATGTTGCTCGTTGGCGAATCATCATAGTTTTTTAATTATCCCTAAGCCCCTGGTTGTCTACCTTCTCTTTCTCTCTCTCTCTCTCTCTCTCTCTGTATCTGGTGCAAAACCACAAGAAAGTTGTCTGGGTTTTTGCCACACAGCTCATTAGTGCGGCATGCTATAGGTGAATATAGCTTTCTAGGGTGCTTCGGCGTCGTCTCCTGGATAGAGATCTCACCTATTGGGGCACCTAGAGAGTCCCACCAAGTCTTTTCTCCAGTTCCGGTGAAAATTAATAGAATCCTACTATCCACACTCGTCCTGAACCAGCTGTTCATCTCTTTGTCACAAACCGAACTGCTAGTTTCCTGTTCGACTTTCTAGCAATGGTTTTAAAAGCAGAACCTGTTGGGAGAGACGTGTTTTCCCATAATACTTAATTAATCTGATTTTGATTGCGTTTCCGGATGGTCGGTGGAATCGCACCTTCGGTACCTGTTGTGTTGCTGATTAATTATCCGCTTTACACCCGTACCGCAACAGGCTACCGTCCTTAACAATGAACAGCTAGCTAGCTTGTGTCTTGTGGTTTTACTCTGACAACATGGCGGGCTACGTATAGATAAGCAGCATCACCTTAAGCTCAAGCGAAAAGCGGTTCAGGCTGCCAAACTTGAACCACATTGCGAGAATACTTTTTCTTTGTTTTAGTAGCCTTCATTTTCCACAACTTTCCGCGGTCTTTTGTAGCAAGCAGAGTGTTCGAAAGCCATTGGTATAGAACAAACCACACAGGGCGACGAGATCAACGAGCAAAGCAGGGCATGGGGTCTACTTTTTGTGGCTCTTTCTCTCGAAAGGATTGTTCAAAAGGCCCCGGAATAAAGTGAAGAAGAAAAAAACCGACCCGGGGAGCATTCGATGAAGATGTTGCCCGATTATTTGGCTAGTGGAGAAAATGAAGCAATAGAATGAAGAAGAATCAGAGAATCGCCGAAAGCGTCTTACCGTTAGCTGCAAGCGTTGCTGCTGCGAGCAAAGACGGCAAAAGCGTGTTGGGATAAATGAATGGGGAGCAAAAAGTTGAACTAATATTTGATTTTAATGAAGATGCTACTACTGCGCTACTGCTCTGCTGGCTGGCCGTCGCTGAAAGGTTTGCACCAATTTGCGGCTTGGATTTTTCTCGTGGTTTTCGTGGTTTCACCTCATGCTTGCTTGGTCGCTAGAGTTTTGCTGTCTGCATCCCGGGTGGGGCCCTGATTTGGAGCGGACAGAATCAGCACCTGATTGTGGTGGCATTATGGCCTGTTGGCGGGTACCCGAGGGCAAATAGTTGCTGACGATAGTGGTAGTGTATTCTCGATGGTAGCACGCGCGAGTAGCCGAATCTCGGTGCTTAGAATAATATAATTAGTGTTTTCTAACAGCTTTTTGTTTGGTTTTCTTTCTTTCTTTTTTATCTCTTTTGCAGAATCCTGGGGCCACCGGCATTACAGCAGGCTGTAAAAAGCAAGGAAGGTCTGGTGGCGAAGAACCGCCCCGTCTACAATTACTGCATGCGTGGTGTCATTTCCTGTTTCACGGGAATTCGGAAAAAGGACGAGCTGGTAAGGGACATCGTGCTTGCTATAGTTATTGCCACTGACCTCTCGCATTCCGAGCTGACTGGGCACGTAAGGGATAATATGGAATTTGGCAGGAGAATGCTGAGATAATAAGCAAAAAAAGGAAAGAAAAAACGAGAGTGAAAAAAAAGGAATGTCCGAAAAACGTCCTGAAGCTGCGTGAAATAATTTTATTTCCGACGCTCGCTCTTTGTGGCCACTGATAAACTCACTGATGAAGAAAGAGGTTTCATTAGCTCGTGCTGCTGCTGCTGTGTTTGATTAGCCACATTTGTGTGGTTCACGGGTCGATTCTCGGTACACGGAGAAAGGGCTTCCAGAGGCAGAGAAACGGGGATGGAAAGAGCAATTACCCTTCAGCGTTATTGAATTTAGATGTTCGGTATCACGCTGGGGTCACGCCGATGGATGCTGCCCTCTTCCCCTTTTTGCGGCATTACGAATCATCCTCATCAGGAACCTCTTCAACCCTTCGCTGCTTGAGGAACCGTCCCTTGTGGCGAAGGGGCAAAGGACACCAAATTTGAATAATTTCCTTTATTCATCACAGTCTTGACCACCAACGTGGTCCGACGCGTCACTCATCTGATGGTGCAGATGCCGTGATCTCTCAAGGGCTGGTACACAGAACCGGCACACAATCAATATGATGCTGCTGCTGCTTCTGCTGTGGCGAGTGTTGCTACTGGTGGGTGTTGGGAACGGTGGAGTAGGCACTGCTGGTAAATTGATTCCTGCTCCGATTATTAATCAGCTCGGGCAAAAGTTCGAGGGTGAAAACGTGACATTCACGACTGGCAACCAGGAGACGGCGAACCAGGAGGCGAACCAGGACCGGATAAATGGGATGACACAGGAGAGCGATGGCAAGAACCCTGCCAAAGCCAAAGAGAGCAAGATGTTTCGCGCTCGCAATGATCGAGCAAGGATCGATAAAGACGTCATTAGTGAAATTGATTATGACTTTGGCCTTTGCTCCGGTTGCCGGTTGCCCCCGGAAGTGCGCTCAACCTTTGGCGTCCAGGCGATTACATCCACCCGACCCGGGTTGCCGCTGAGATCCCCCGGCTCTCTGTGGCAATTCAAAGGTGTTACGAGATTGGAGCCGTTCCCTTGGTTCCTTGACGCATCCTTTCACTCGTGGCTGGTGGCCCGGTTGCTAGTGCGATGGTCGATTTCGTTTCGCTTCTCAGGTCACGTGTTAGCAGCAATGGCCTTATCATTACCGGGACTTGTTACATGGCTTTGGGTTTGGCATGAAGAAGCGATGGCGTGATTGAACGAAGCGGTTGACCAGTCCTTGGTAACCATGTCGTGATTTTGCTGGTGGTCGCCACCGTTTGGTTATG